>NC_060127.1:139297111-139603986 GCF_021461395.2 Schistocerca americana
AAACATCACATTAAACCAACTTGGGACCGGTCTGCACAGACTGATTTATTCCAACACATGCAAACTCTTATGTTGCTTGTATACTAAGTGGTCAGTTACAAGTGTTAATCACCGCAGAATGGATATGCCTGCTGTTTATACTTAGGCTATAACAGTTTTACAGGGTTGGTGCCATTGTGCTGTTTATTCTGATACAGTTTAATCATTCTAGATGTTGTGTAATGTTGTCTACAGTACGCTTTGGTGAAAATATTTGCTGTTTGAGTAAATGTGTGTTTCCGTACTGCTGTGTGTGTTGGTGTTCAATTTGAAACTCCTGTCTTATGTGCTTCATGTGTATTGCAGTGTTCTGTCATAGGGCTGTATCTGTCTGTATTCATCATCTAATGCCCTTGAGACATCATCATCGATTATATTTATTATCTCCCACTCGCCTTTGCTTCTTTACATTGCAGCCCGAAATCGAATGGTTATGTCTCTAAGGAAGGTTTCAAACACCACGCACAGTGTTTCCACTGATGTGGTGTTGAAAACTCCTCATACAATTACCAAGATACTTCTCTGCCCTCGCCACATGATGTTCCTATTTGTCACCAGATATACTCGGTGGGACCACGCACTGGCTGCAAAACAGACCACAGACTCAAGGATCGCACAATGTCAAGTTCACCTGAAGTGTATCATATTGAGTCTGGCCAGCTTGTGCATGATCGTGGCAGCCCTATCAGTCGTTGTTCTGATTTTTTCGTCAAAGGATAGTCGTTCGTCGAGTTGTACACGAAGGTATCGTATTTTTCGTTGTCTGTGTATGCTAATGTCGTGTAGTTTTATGGTTGGATTACTTTGTAGTGTTCCTTTGAGTAGAATATAAGCTGTTTTGTGTAAAGCCATTTATAGTTTATTATGTTTGGCACTGGCTGATGCTTGTCCCTAGCTGTGTTGACCAATGTTTGAGTTGCGCTCTGGAGTCCGCCCTGTTGGCACTGGTCCGCGGCTCGTGGTCGTGCGGTAGCGTTCTGGCTTCCCACGCCCGGGTTCCCGGGTTCGATTCCCGGCGGGGTCAGGGATTTTCTCTGCCTCGTGATGACTGGGTGTTGTGTGCTGTCCTTAAGTTAGTTAGGTTTAAGTAGTTCTAAGTTCTAGGGGACTGATGACCATAGATGTTAAGTCTCATAGTGCTCAGAGCCATTTGAACCATTTTTTTGTTGACGCTGCTGTCCCCATCCAATTTATGTAGGAGGGGTTAAAGGCGATATCCCAAAAGATGGGGCACAGATTGACCCTTGTGGGCAACCTTTGGTGATTATTTTAACCACTTCCTGACTTCCCGTGTACCATTCAACCACCCTGTTTCTACAGTACTCCGAGAGGATACGGTAGAGGGCCTTAGGTACCTGGATCTGACTCTCACAAACTATGCAGGCAACCAGTGATTATATAAGGCGCCCGAAATGTCTATAGGAATAGCAGCTGCGTATTTGTTTTCTATGTTATGAACAGCGGTTAGTGCCTTTTTTGGTGCGTCATATATAGATTTTACCGTCTTGAAAGAGAATTCATGTGGACTAAGCCCAAGCAGATCCTTGTGCTATTGCAAGCAAATTGTTCCTGGTCCTTGGCCAAGGTGTTAATTATGCGTATAGGTCTTTAAGTTTTTTGGATCTGAGGCATTCTTGTTCTGTAATTTTTTAATTATTACGACATTTGCTGTTTGCCCGACCGAGACTCGAACTCGGGACCTTTGCCTTTCGCGGGCAAGTGCTCTACCATCTGAGCTACCGAAGCACGACTCACGCCCGGTGTCACAGCTTTACTTCTCCCAGTATCTCGTCTCCTACCTTCCAAACTTTACAGAAGCTCTCCTGCGAACCTGGTTGTTTGCATTCAAATGTAAGAGTTTCATCGATGTCGGGTATATCAAGACATTTAGATCTCTCTTCACTGAGACGTGGGACTTAGGGAAAGCAGGAAAGGTGTGGACAGGGCCTAATCATTCGCCGTTCGTTGCACAGAAAACACATACTCTTCATTAAAAAAAAACCTCTCAACAATCATTTTTAAAAGAATTTATTACACTGGCGGCTGAAAGCCCTATTAGAAGATCTGCAAGTTATTGTCGGCATAAGGCCACAAGCAATGTTACACACAATCAACGGCTGGGGCTGATTAAGAAGGATGAAAGTTATTCGTCGGCTGAAGGCCAGAAGCAACTTCAAAAATACACTACTGCTGAAGGAATGAATTACCAATAAGGTGGACAATTACACGTTAAAAATACCCCAAACCCTTTTAACCATCTTGATAACTGTAACAAGTTATAATGATGGCTGAAAGCCTTATCAAGACAGAACTGGAACTATTTGTCGGCTGAAAGCCACAAGCAATGTTACAAACAATTAACAGCTGATGGCCAACAGCAATTTCAGAATACACAACAGCTGAAGACCTCAATTACAAGTGAGCAAGGCAGTTACACATCAACAAATATCAAGAATTTACTTCTTCACAATCAAAATGGTAACAATCTATAGTAACGGTTGAAGGCAAATTCTTTATCGGCTGAAGGCCACAAACAATGTTACACACAATCAACGGCTGAAGGCCTGATTAAGGATGTTGAAAATTATTCGTGGGCTGAAGGCCAGAAGCAATTTCAGAATACACAAGGGCTGATGGCCTGAATTAGCAATAAGGTGGACAATTACACTTTAAAAATTTAAAATCCTTTCTAATAATCTTAAAAACTTGTAACAAGGTATAGTGACGGCTGAAGGCCTCACTAAAACACAATTGAAAATTATTTGTCGGCTGAAGGCCACAAGCAATGTTACAAACAATTATCGACTGAAGGCCTGATTAAGATTGGAATCTGAAGGCCACAAGCAATGTTAGAAACAATTAATGACTGAAGGCTGGAATTACAAGAGGAGAAGGCAATAACATGTTAAAACATAAGAGTAAATTTTAAACAATTATGACCACTTGTCCAAATAAGACAGATTGATCCACAGACAGTGCTCCTTGGATCGACCTAAAGAGGGTGACGACAGCTGTGTAAGCGGTGAGACACGCAACCGAGAGTAGTACTCATGTAACAGGATGGCAACTCACATGATGGGTAGCGTAAACGCTGATCGATCCACTAACCAATCCGCCTAACGTCTGATCACCAGTACAGCGATGGAGTATTTTTAGGCAAGGGCGAAGATATGGACTGCACCACGTCTTCAGAAACACACCCAAGGCCGAAGGAAACATTAGAACGAACGTATACCTCCCAAAACATATCCACAGTACAACTCAAGACGCTGTCGAACTACACGCCATGTCGGACATCATCAACACGCCGAGGAAAAGTACACTGCCGGGAAAGTACGCTAGCCTCCAGGTCAGGTAACTGGAGCGTTAGCGGCCACAAGGCAGAAAATACCGCTGGTTGCACTTCAGTAATTAGAATAACACTGAAGCCAAACTAACATCAACGAGTAGAAGGCAGCTAATAGCTTCCGCCAACCAAACAGACACCACTTGTTTCGGTTGGTCTGGGAGCAGCAACACACAAACAACAGTGAGATCTCGAACAGTGGAGGTTTCAGTACTGGACGTGATTCACTCAACTTCAAACGCCCTGCGTTCTGTCGCCGGCTACAGCGACACCCCCGGGATAACAAGGCCGTCCAACAGTGATAGTGACGTCACACTAAGCGGCCCATAGCCGACGCAGCAGTCCACGGACACCTCCGTACAGACGCGCCTGATGCTAACGATCTTCTGTCTGTCATACAGAAAGGAGCCAACTATAATTCGAACCAAAGACCAAATTATATGTATTCTTGTAAACAGCATAAAGGTTCATAACGAAATACCGATTACATATACGGGCAGGAATAGGTTCTAGAACTCCTCTGAAAAGTGTTTATCTTCAGTACCAGAATGAACATCAAACTGTCAGGTTTTCTAAATAGAAAAGCACTTTGTTAGTAACAGACAGCGATAATGAGACTTGCAGTTGGCGATTTCTACGTGGAAAAGCTGTAGAGAGATTGAAAATGGCAAGTAAAGAGAGCCTCAGCCTTTTGCTCACATTCTTACATGTAATGCACTTGGTTGTTTTTCATTTCCTTACCTTTCATAACATTTTTAATATTGTTTCAAGAAGTGTATCTTCAATAGCAGAGTGAACTTCAAATTGTCAGGCTTTTCTTAAAGGAAAGAGCAGTCCCTTAGCATCACAGTTCAAGACAGAATATTGTGTTCAGTGATGTCTATGTTAAAAGGAGTATATTTGATATCTATCTTTTGTTTCCATTCTTTATTACTGGGGATACACTTGTAAAAATTCTTGAAAAGAGCTGTCACCATGAACATATGAGTAAATTCACAATAGTCATGTGTTTTATGAGATAAAGCGAACTCTTGTTAACTTATTGTAAACGAAAGTTGTGAGGGTTTTGCTATGTATGACAGTGTTTAAGATAATTTACTTTGAGTGTAATAGCTTGAAAATGTTAAGTCCTGCTGTCAGTTGGCATTTGTCACCACCTGTATGCGAGTTTTAAAGCTAAATAGTGTTCTGACAATTATAAAATGGTGGCAAAGTTCCTCAATCGATTAAACTTATTCCTGCCCGTATATGTAATCGGTATTTCGTTATGAACCTTTATGCTGTTTACAAGAATATATATAATTTGGTCTTTGGTTCGAATTGTAGTTCGCTCCCTTCTGTATGACGGAAAGAAGATCGTTAGCATCAGGCGCGTCTGTACGGAGGTGTCCGTGGACTGCTGCGTCGGCTATGGGCCGCTTAGTGTGACGTCACTAACACTGCTGGACGGCCTTGTTATCCCGGGGGTGTCGGCTGCAGCCCCTCGGTCCGACAGTGCCTGCACGCCGCGAGCAGTCGCAGCCTGCCCTCGCGCTGTGGACCTCCTCGCTGCTCTGTCCGAAGCCGAGTTGCCGGACACACACGACGACCTGGAATACTAGCTGTGGCGCCAAAGATAGTACCACAAGACTGGCTATCGATAACCACTGCTGCTGCCACTCGCGGACAAACAATACTAGCAACTCAGTGGCACCATTAACACAAGAAGGAATGAAGACACCACTACCGCTATTACACGACATCAAGTTATGAGCGGCAAGAACGCCAGCCGCACGTGGCTCATTCACTGTAATCGAATTCTACTCGTCCGTGGGCCCTCGTAAAGTCTTTGCATACATATTCTGGAGTGAACTTTTCGCCCCTTCTGGTGCAGATTTTGTATAGTAACGCAGATAGTTCTGTAATGTCTGTCGGTATATTGTCTGATTTCAGCAAAATACTTTCAGCCTGCTCGGTCGTTGCATAGGAGATTGTGGCACCTTCTGAGTTGCCAATGCTAATCAAAAGTTGCAGTGCTGTTTGAAAGGCGTCTCTGTTTTCTATTCTCGAAAGACGTATATTTTCTTCCAAACTTCAAAATTTCGTCTGTTCCCCAAGTTCCGTGTTCTTTTTCTGGGTCTGATCATTCTTTTGCAGTCTGCTAGGGCTGTGATTGTGTTATGGGTAGCTGTATTTCGTGTTTTGTGTTGCACTCTTGTTTACGTTCGAGCTTTGTAGCCGAAGTTGTGTTGGGTTGTCTGTCTGTGTTCCTCTGGAATCTTCGCTTCCAAGCAGTTTACGTGTTGTGATATTGTGTGCTGCGTTATTTGTGTTTGACAACCATCCTGAGATGAACGTCACTGGTTTGATGTGGTCTTGATATTTTTGTGTTGTATACCCTGTTGTGTTTCAGTGTGTCCCGTTTGTGTTGTCTGACGGTGCTTGTTCAAATGTCTGTGTTTTGTGTGTATCGCTGAGGGTCTGCAAGTTTCGTGAGCTGTGTAGTTGTTGGTGTACATGTGGTCATTAATTTCGTATTGTTCTTGTTTGTCATATCTACGCTTTCCACTACCATTACAAACTAATTCTAGTTCCAGTTCTTCTGTTCTTAACAATAAGGATATCTGCGGGGTAGCTCATTGGTACATTTCACGTTTTAGGTGCCTTGCTACCCCATAGTCCATGGCACCTTGCATTCACAGTAGGTCGATGTGTTCGTTGTCTGTCATGTCACTGAAACGCGTCGTTGGCAACCAATGACGGTAGGATTTCGTTATCATAGAACGTCTCCTGGAGGAAGCCCATTTGTTGCCGCCATGCCATTCAGCGCGCCCTAGTAGCTGGAGGGTTATGTTTCCGGCGGTGAATGTCTTCGTACGCGCTGTCAAGATACGTGGAATGAATGTCCTCTTGGCATGATGTGGTCTTAGTAAGCACAGTTTTGATATTTCGTGGTCTGTGTTAGAGATCAGTTTTTCATGTAACTGTTTGTGTGTAGGGTTTCAGGATCGCCTGCTTTGTTGGAAGTGCGGTTTCTGTACATACATGGTACGCTATCAACCGCCTTATCAGTGCAGTCGGTGTGAATATGTCCAAGTTGGGAGTACTTGCAGTGGACTGCTTCGTCTAGCCCACGGCACTTAACTGGGTGCCCTGAGTCATAGCAGGTGTAGCAGTTCTGGACCCATGTGTTTATTCTAATCGCCCACAAATCGATGAATACCCGTTCTCTTTGCTTAACGAAGAAGTGGGCTGGAGCACCATCATGTAGTAGCCACACAACCCTTCGAACCATCAATAAAATGGCTCAAATGGCTCTGAGCACTATGCGACTTAACTTCTTAGGTCATCAGTCGCCTACAACTTAGAACTAATTAAACCTAACTAACCTAAGGACGTCACACACATCCATGCCCGAGGCAGGATTCGAACCTGCGACCGTAGCGGCCGCTCGGCTCCACACTGTAGCGCCCAGAACCGCACGGCCACTCAGGCCGACCGAACCATCAATAGCACTTCTTTCATCAGGTGAGACAAAGTCACCCGCGGAAAACGCCGATAGTTGCGTCCTGTTAGGGGACGTGGAAAGAAGACTGGTCTCAAAATATGGTCGCCAGTTATCCCAGCCCACACATTCCAGCTGCACCGATGCTGATGATTCGCTGTCACCATACCGTGGAGGCGCTGCATACTACCCCACAGGTGAAAATTATGAATGTCGAACGTACCACTCCATGTAAAGCTGGCCTCGTCTGTGAATAGGATGGATGACAAAAGTTTTAGATTCGTGGTTGCCTGATCAAGAAACCAGTGACAAAACTGCTCCAAATGTGGAAATCTGTCGCTAGTAAGCCCTGCACACGCTGTAAGAATCGAGGGTAGTAACATTTGTCGTGGAGACTGTGCCACAGTACCCTGTTCAGGAGGACCCATTACCTGCTATTGACGCGGAAGTTGCCTCCCACAGTGTGAAACACATTTCCCCCCCCCCCCCCCCCCCCCCCCCCAAGTCTGGTGGCCGGACATTTCGGTCACTTCCTTCATGAATTCCTGTTTCCTGATATGATGCTATCTCAGACAAACGGCGAAACACTGTTCCAAGCGTTGAATACCGTGACTGTTATCGGCGGGGGTAATTTTTCCGATACAACCTTGTTGCCCACCGCCCGTTGCCATTTGCCCTTATGTAAATAAACACCACGTCAAGCAAGCTTTCGATTCGAATACTGAACCATATGTACAATGCTTTATCACACCCTGTACAAGATGAGTCAGCAAGAGAATTGAATCGGATATAACATTAGCCATTACTATGGAAGGAGAGGGCGCTACGGAATGATGTATGATGAACAATACTACCCTAATAAAACAGAACGATCCGTACTGTAACTGTGGCTGGATGGTCCCGCGCGAGGTAGATCACATTCTCTATAACAGTGTATGATTGAATAAAATGTCTCCAGCATGGAAATCATGCATTTCTGGATATAAGTTCATTAGATCCTTTTTCTTCCGTACCCTCCCATCGATCAGTATCTAGAATTTGTGCACTGTGGGAAAAATCGTCCTGTAGCATGAGTACATAAAATTCCGCTTTAAAGGTCGTTTTGTTTTGTGTAGGGAAACAAAGCTTCGCTGGGGACCCCTGAAGATATCTGTATGTCCGATTAACACACTCCATGCGATACAATGTACTGTATTTCCTACGATACAAATCACAAGGTGGTTCAAGAGGTACATAAAGAGCTTCGACAGCAGACAGATCCGTTCTTGGAATGCTAGTCGGTAACCTCACTATTTCAATCCATCTTACCTGCACAATGCTCACAGCATAGCTCATTGTAGCAGAGAGCTCCTCCTCTGCTAAGGCGTCTGGCATGAGAAGGTCAGGGTTCACGCCGATGATAGTGCTGATGAAGTTGCGGATGGTTGCCAGCAACATTGGAGGGTGAACCTCAGTAGCTGCACCTCTGGTCCTGGCGAGCCGCTCGCACACGAAGAGACCACCATCGTGGAAAGCCTCCAGAAATCCCTTCAGAATCTGTAACACCAGCAGTTGTCTATCCCATAGCATGCACTGCAAACTGCATGGAAATAGGAATTGTGTACCACAGTGTTCTACCTTGCGTCCTTTGTAGTTTCTAATATACACTTTCAGAAAAAATAGATTATTACAGTCTTTTATAGGTTTCCATTTCACTCAAGATTTATTGTTACAAGAGTGCATATGCAGTATATGAAATGATTACAATTAAAGATAAATAGCACAAGGAGTTCTGAGGTACGACATACTGAAACACCCACCATATTAATATGTGGTGTAGCTGTCATGGGCCCCGATGCAGACACTGACTCCGGCATCCAGCCGACAGGACAGATGGCCAGTTCTGTACTGAGATACGTTACGCTTGCTCGGCCTGCTCACTTAGCTGTGAAACAGTTGTTAGCTGACCCATCACGCAAGTCACCTCTCGTCCCATCATATCCCACACATGTCTCATTCGAGAAAAGTCCAAGGATATTGCTCTCCAGAGAAGTTTCTGCACATTTTACAGAGCACATTGCAGTTCATGGGCAGTATGTGGGGAAGGACTATCCTGCTGGGACAACGCATCACCTTTGTATTGCAAAAATAGCAAAAGACCATTAGTAACAATATTATGCACACACCGAGCGCTTGTTAGCATCCTATAGCGATTCACCATCAAAAGTGAAAGGTTGTAGCTTATCACATCCCAGACCATAAGGCCGGCAGTGGGACCAGTGTGTCTTGGACGAATGCATTCTCAGAGACAGCGCTCACCAGGTGTACATCGTGGCGCAAGCGACCATCATTTGCATGCAGACACAATCTGTTTTCATTGCTGAAGACCACGGCGCGTCATTCCATCTCGAATGCGATTCTCTGACGCCACCAGTCAAGCCGTGCACTTCCGTGCTATCGCGTGAGAGGAAGAGATGCTGGAGGTGTGTGTGCCTGTGGTCTCACTGCCAATAACCGATTTGACATGGTTCATATTACCGTCGTTTAGCCCCCAAGCCCTCTTATCTGTTCTGTGGTAGCTGTACAATGTGTTACTACTGTTCTTACAGTACAATGATCATGGTGGACGTCTGTGCTACATGGATGTCAAGAACATCATCTGCAGTGCGATTACGATCACATGACAACTGACACCAACATCGTTGCACAACCTTAGAAGCACGTCGAACTTATGTGCCAATTCTAGCAAAGGATCATCCCGAAACTCGAAAGACCACAATTTTTCAAGCACGCTCAGTTGGCTGTGCAAACACGAGTGCATCTCTGTGGCATGGGTGCCTGCTTGTATCACACTTTTGCACCACAGATATGCATAACAGAGTCACCAATAATGTATTTTCCTATGTTACTTACAACAGCCTACAAACGTTGGGGTAACTTTTCTATTCCGCGACTGTGGAAAGCACTTGGTTTTGAGGTGAAGAACATGTCAAGCCATGTTCGAAGCGCATTTTCATCCTGAAAAGTCCTTGAAGCATGTTTGGTAAAGAACGAAAAATCCCAGAGCGCAACATCAGGTGAATAGGATGAGTAAGGAGTGACTTCCCTGCCCAGCTCCTGCACAGTGTTTTTCTGTCTGTCTAGAAGGATGCGGGCAGACGTTGTTATGGAGTACCATCACTTCACGCAGTCTTCTTGGCTGTCGTTCTTGGATTACGTCTGTAAGACGCCTCAGTTGTAGACAGTAAATGCCAGCAGTGATGGTTACACACCGCCAAAGCAATTCGTGGTACACCACACACTTGCTGTTCCACCAGGTGCACAACAACATTTTTTTTTTTTTTTTTTTTTTTTGGTGGATGCATGCAGATTTTTGTATGGGGAGTTTCTACTTTGTTTGGGCTCAGCCATTCATGTCTTTTCTTTATTTTAGCATTACCCCCAGTACCAATAAATGACAGGAACGCTCGCTGTTGTTCACAAGCCAATTGACGACATGCAAGCAAAAATGCACAAATGGTCAATTGCTCATTTTTGTGATGCTGCCTAAGAGCAAGCAGTAATCACATACTCAGTTTCTGAACCTTCGCCATTGCATGCAAATATGGCACGATGGCGGACTGATATCAAAGTTCATGACTTTTTCCACTTCTCGCATACACTGATGTGGATTAATGCGTTTAAACGAACTTTATAAAGCCCCAAAGATCTTCCTAAACGTGGAGAGTCACTAAAGTCAAAACGATATGACTTAAAACGAGAAAACCATTATCTTGTCGTCGTCTGTCCAATGGTATTTTTCCCCATACACCCTGAAAATATTTCTGGGTTCCTCCCTAGCTGTCCCCCCATCTACTGAAATTAAACAAAAATAATAAGTCGGAAATGTTCCTAATCCTCTGTTCATCCACTCATTACCTCCAAAAGACAAAATGATCACATGTAAACTCAAAAAGCGGCAGTGAACTACAGATAAAAAATGACAATCGACAAATAAACTCATAGCAATTGGAATACCAAAATTAAAAACAAAAACTCTTACGAACTTAAGTCCCAACCTAGTATTTTTCATCTCGACCAGAGTGACTATGTTTTTGTAGTAAGAAATTTAACTTGTTTATTTTGGATTCCTAGCTTACGTGTTATGCTTATAATATAATGAATATGACAATAACAGTATAGTTGAAGGGTATCAGTCCTCTGAAATATGATCTTGAGATTTTGATCTTAAACAATCTTCAATCTCTGTAGGGTGTGAATAAAAATTTCTTCACGAGCTCCGATTGTTTTCATTTCTGTCTTGTGTATTTTGCCTATCCTTGCAAATCCTTACAAATAACGGAAGATTACTAGCTCCAACAACGCAAGTTAGACTGGTTCACCACCGAGCTGCCTGTGGGCTTCCTGTGAACCCATTAGGTCTTCCAGCTGCTTACCTAGGCTGGTTAACTTACCTCAGAGTGGAACGTCGGGTTTATGAGTTTCCGGTGCACCTTCCACCGGCTGGCATCGATGGTGACTAACCCGTCGCCGCCGAACATCCGCATGGCATTGGTGCAGATGGCACCACGGTCTACCAGCTTTGACGTCAGCAGGATGTGCTGCACATCGTCTGGGTGCGCCACCAATACCACCAACATTGGGCCCACATAAAGCCTGCCACAGGACATCAAGCGCACTCACATGTTCATTTGTTGATATGGCAGACAAAATAGCTGTACATATATAACAACTACAACGAGTGTGACACAGCAGTTCAGGAACATGACAATACACCAGTGAGGAGATCTACAGGACTGTATAAGATGTGTACAATGCACTAAGAATTCATTATGATATAACTTCTTCAAATTCTGTAATAAAAGTTCCTAAACAACTTGGCACCGAGTCAAGGACGGAATGCCTCTGTTCTTGGAGATCTCAATAAATAATTCATGTGTCTTTGACCACAAACGTTCATTAGCAGCAATGGAGGTTGGGAATGAGCAAGTGCTACCAAACAAGCTACATCTACATCTACATCTATATGGATATTGTCTGTTGGTGTGTAAGGGGCGAGCTTTGCTTTAAATTTCCGTTTCCTAAATCTTCGCGATTCAAATTAAGTTCTTCTGAAGTCGCACACACAGGTACTTGATAGTGTTCTTACAAGAACTGCCTTGCACTTTCCACGTCTTCATCGGTATGTGCTGTACACGGGCGAACAGCTCTGGAATCGTCTTGTAGTGAATCTTTGCCTTCACTAAACCTTTTGTGCCACTCGAAATCATGACTTCTTGAACGTGCCACGCGTGCATATGCTTGCTGAATCATTGTTCACGTTTCACTAGGGGTTTTCCCGAGCTTAAAGTATAACTTAATGTTCATTCTTTGCTCATAATCAGCATCCATTGTGTCACCGTAACTAATACGTCAATAACGCAAACAGTGCGTTGCTAATCACAGCCCTGTCAGTTCGTTAGTTTTCGGAGAAACATGGCCAAGGTCATCTCAAAGATGCACACATATCAGGAAATATAAAAACAGCATTTCTTTCTTTCTAGTACTGCAAACGCACAAATGAAATATCTCTCCTGGAAATTTTCTGGCAATGGAGCATGTGGCGTTAAATATCCATGTGGATTATTTTGACAATAATGCAAGATATTGCCATTTGTTATTGGTCATGTAAGATTTTTGACACGCTATATGAAGATGCATAGGAATAGTTCTGATTTGAGTCGCCATGCACCGTTGGCTGTAGTTGCGTGCGTGGATGCTAAATGAGACAAGTTACATCAGCTGTCTTCTTCTCGCTGAGAAAACCAAAGGGTGACAGTTGCAGGCAGGATAGCGTAGCGTGTGGATGTAGCTGTGTCATGACTGCCGATGGTAATATTTTTTTAGTACTGAATCTGTGCATATTCGAGTGAAAATTAGTGTGGCGGAGTTATATGTGTCATACAGTTATCTCCAGATATTGCGCGGTTTGGAAAGCATGGTTATCCAACATTAGTGTATGACGGAAATTGCAGCCAACTTAGTAATAAGTTAATTCTATCTCAAAGGAGACGCAAAGGCCAGGGCAATTATCGTTGTGCACTCTTCAACTACAGCACTGTAGCATCTACAATAAAACACTCTATATATGCACTATATGATGCAGTTTTTTTTTCTTTATTGTTATTTTCAAACCTGGGTACAGGTAGGCCAGCAGCTGCATGCTACGCCGCTCTTTGGCCTCAGAGAAACACACAAGAGATAAATGAAGACATCGAGAGAAAAAACATGGTGGACATAGAAACGGAGATAACCACTTTTTAAAATACATGGAGCCGTCCATGGGCGTACAGTCCAAGATAATATTTGTTCAGACACTTGGACAGAGACGAATATTGTCACACAGGAACCACTTAAGCACAAAACGACGGCACAAACAAAACACGAGGCGTAGATCTCCGGCGCGAATGTTCACTAACTGTGTACAAGTGCGGGGACCTGCCAAGAAAGGAGGAGGGGGGGTGGGAGAGGGCAGGGGAGATAGGGGGAAGGGAGGAAGGGGGACGGGAAGCCTGGGGGAAGAGGGGAGGAGGGAGGAGATGGGGGAAAAGGAAAGAGAAGGGAAGGGTAGGGAGGGAGGGTGCCGAAAGGAAAGGACACAGGAAGTGGGGGGGAGGATCAAAGTTGGTAGGAGGGGTAGATGGAGGGGAGGAGGACATCATCAGGGAGGGGAAGCCACCTTGGGAGAGGGTAAGGAGGGTGGAGAGATGGAGACCGGGTGGGACGTGGGAATGCAGGCGCGGCAGCAGGTGGGGGTGGGAGAGGATGGGGGAGACTAGCGGGTGAGGAGGATCGAGTTTGCGTGAGGTGTACAGGATCCGTACCCTTTCAAGGAAAAGGAGGAGGTGGGGGAAGGGGAGGAGATCGTACAGGATCCGCGTGGGGGAGGGGAGACGGATGCGATAGGTGAGGCGGAGAGCATGGCGTTCAAGGATTTGGAGGGATTTATAAAAGGTAGGGGGGGCGGAGATCCAAGCCGGATGAGCGTAACAAAGGATAGGGCGGATGAGGGATTTATAGGTGTGGAGGATGGTGGAGGGGTCCAGACCCCACGTACGGCCGGAGAGGAGTTTGAGGAGACGGAGTCGGGAGTGTGCCTTGGCTTGGATTGTCCAGAGATGGGGAGTCCAGGAGAGGCGACGGTCGAGGGTGACGTCAAGGTACTTAAGGGTGGGAGTGAGGGCGATAGGACGGCCATAGATGGTGAGATAGAAATCATGGAGGCGGAAGGAAGGGGTGGTTTTGCCTACAATGATTGCCTGGGTTTTGGTATGATGCAGCTACAGTTACAGTATATGTTGCAAATGGTTTCAATGTGCCTCAACGAATACATATAAGCACTGTATCATGTCCTGTTTCAAACAGTGACATTGGCCAGGTTGAAACCGAACAGTGTCAAAGTCAGCTTGAATACGCCATTCCACCATCTCCAAATCTGAATTGGGCTCTGCATATACGATACTTTTGAGATGAACCCATAACCAGACATCGCATGAATTGAGTTTAGTACCTTCCGCCGCGGGTCGAACACGCGCCGGAAGAAATGGACGTGGTCAGCCCATAGAGGGCTCCGCCTCCGCGGCGGCTATTCCGCGCAGCGAGGGCGCCACCGCTAAGCCACGTGCAGACAGCGGCCAATAGCCGCTCCCTCCGGTTTAGTATATAGGGACCCGCTCTACCCTAGTCCAGTCAGTCTGGTACTCGCTCTGGATTTCGTTTCTATCTCGGCGGTACTGCGTTCTGGTAGTTGCTCGTTGTTGACATTTGCCTGGCTCTGGTTCTGAGTGGATTTACTGTTGGTGTTTGGTGTTGTGGTTTCCACAAGCCTCCGTTGTTTGTCTCTTCCTTGTTGTGTCGGTCATAGCCGGTCGTGGTCGGTTGTTGTCAGTTGTCGTTGGTCTGTCGTCCGACTCGTCCTGTGTTCACCCGGTGGTGTGTGCTCCACCGCCGGCGGCTTCCCCACCTGGCGGCTCCGATCCGTAGCCCAAGGCGTTCCCGCAGTTGGTTTTGGTTACTACATTGAGATCCGGTGACTGAGCAGCCTATGCGACTGGACAACAACGTCCGATCCATCAACCAGGATAGACACGATTTAGAGGCGTCCGGTCGTTAATAGCAAAGTGGGCTGGAGCATCATTATGTAGCAGCCACATAGCCCTTCGAATCATGAATGACACAACTTCCAGCAGAGAATGCAAAGTCACCTTCAAGAAACGCCGATAGTTCCGGCCTGTTAGCTGAAGTGGTAGGAAGACTGGTCCCAAAATATTGTCTCCAATTATCCCAGCCCACATATTCCAGCTGCACCGATGCTGATGATTCACAGTCACCATACCTTTGGGTTCTGCATACTACTCCAAAGATGACCGTTAATAAAGCTGTAGATGCGATTCCATGTAAAGATTGCCTCATCTGTGAATGGGATGGATGACACAAATCTCAAAATCGTGGTTGCGTGGTGAAGTGACAAAATTGCTTTTGATGTAGAAAGTATATCGCTTGTAAGACCTGCACACGCTGTAAGTGACTAGGCTAGTAAGATTTGTCATGGACGATGTTCCAGACGATCGTATGGCTTACCCTGTACTGGCAGGCCTACCTCCTGGTACTTAACCGATAGTCGCCTTCCACAATGTTAATCACATTTTCCTCCAGGTCCGGTGTCTGAATATTTTGGTTACGTCCTTCATGATTTCCTGGTTCCTGCAACGTTCCTGTCTCAGAAAAACGGTGAAACACTGTTGCAAACATTGAATGCTGTGGTTGTTGTCGGCGGAGATAGGTCTACTGATACAAGATTGCTGCCTGCGGCACATTGCCATTTGCCTTTCCGTAAGTAAACACCATGTAGGCACGCTCTCGAGCCGAATAATTAGCAATTGTGAGCAACGCTGTATTGCATCCACTACAAGGTCAGTCAGCAAGAGAAGCGAATCGGATACAGCATTACCATTTACTACGGCAAGAGTGGCCGTTAGGGCATGACGTATCAGGAACAGTACCACCCTATAAGAGGAACCCATGCATACTGTAACTGTGGCTGCATGGTACACCGGTATTAGATCGCAGTCTCTGTAACAAAGTGTGACTGAATGGGTGGCCTCTGGCATGGAAACCATGTGTTATACTAAAATGTAGATTTTCACGGCCGGACATATCTTGTCCATTATAATTATCCGGGCTGTTATGCCGTGGTCGGTTGATGAATTTTGTCTCAATTCCCAACGTTTCGTCTCCGACTGCGGGAGACATCATCAAGGGGGTCCGTAGGTCAATGGAAGGTCCAACACACCCACTGGCTCGCTACTGACTGCCGCTAAATTCCGTGTGACGTCACGTGTTTTGAAAACGTCAGTGCAATTGGCCGCTGTCCGTCGCCGTCGATCGCCGTTGCCATCACCCAGTAGTGGACAGGTGGTACACATCTTTTTTAGCACCGGCATCCATATACCGTTTAATTTCACGCCCTTCTCCTTTCGGTTGAAATTATTTGGGTGTTTAGCGATTTCGATTGCCTCCCTGTAGAGCCTTTCGTAGCATCCGCTTGTGGCCGCTAGTACTTGCGTCTCCTCGAAACGAATATTGTGGTTCCCTGGCTGAAAAGCATGCTCAGCAACAGCTGATCGTTCCGTTTCTCCTCTTCTACAATTTCCCTTGTGCTCTTCCAAACGTTTAGAAACAGTTCTTTTAGTTGTACCCACATAAACATCACCACAGCTGCATGGGATCCTATACACTCCAGCTTTTTCCAAAGGTTTGCGAGCATCCTTGGCAGGCTTAAGGTATTCCTGTATCTTCCTGGTGGGCTTGTAAATTACGGTAATATTCCGCTTCGTCAAGATCCTCCCTATTCTTTCCGTTACGTTTTTAACAAACGGCAGGAAAACCTTAGATTTTGCAGTAGCCTGTACGTCAGTATGATTTCTGCGTGGCTGCCTCAACGCACGTTTTATTTCGGCGGACGAATATCCGTTCTTCGTTAGTGCATTGTGGAGATGTTCCATCTCAGCGTCGAGCAACTCAGGTTCACAAATATTTCTAGTTCTGTCCGCTAACGTCTTGATAACACCCCGCTTCTGTTGTGGGTGGTGGTTCGAATCCCGGTGCAAATAACGGTCCGTGTGCGTGGGTTTGCGGTATACTGAGTGGCCCAAACGACCATTTTCGTTTCTAAAAGCAAGCACATCGAGGAAATGTAATTTGCCGTCTACCTCCTCCTCCATTGTAAACTGAATTCTCGAGTTTATGCTGTTTAGATGTTCGTGGAACCGGCTTAGTTCCTCCCTACCATGTCTCCACAGCACAAACGTGTCATCCACGTATCGGAACCAGACATTTGATTTTTTGCTGGCAGTACCTAAGGCCTGTTCTTCGAATTTCTCCATAAAGAAGTTTGCAATTACGGGACTTAGGGGGCTTCCCATAGCCGCGCCATCCGTTTGCTCATAAAACTGTTCATTCCACTTGAAGTATGTGGTCGTCAAACAACACTTAAACAGTTCTAAAATATCGGCAGGAAAACTTCGATCCATCTGTTCCAATATGTCCTCAGGCTGGACCACTATGCCATTTAATCTGGTGATGAAATGTGTCGAATTCTTATATAAGAGTCCGAACGGCCCACATGTGGCTTCAACAGCGAAGTCAAGAACTTGGCTAACGAGTAGGTGGCGAACCAATGGCACTTAGTATCGGCCTTAACGCCGCATTTTCGCCTAATTTTGGGCAATCCATAAAGCCTCGGTGGTGGCGCAACCGAATTGCAGAGACCTTTCTGTACACTCTCTTCAATGGAGGACTTTTTTATTAACCGCGACACAGTTCTGAGAACGTTGTTAGTGGGGTCCTTATTCAGCTTCCTATATGTTTGCGGATCCAATCCGTTTGAAAATGCGTTGTGCCTTTCCCGAATAGAACAGTCGCTTTATCTTCAGAAACTTCGGTATAACGCCGACGGCTCTGCAACGAGACAGGAATGTGAGGGAACACAAAAGCTGCACTCTCTTCTTCTGGAGGCCTTCCAGGCGTCGCACTTCTCTTGACATCTCCGCCCCGTAGAGGCGTCTGATGCTAAAATGTTGACTTTCACGGCCGGAAATATCATGTCCATTATAATTATCCGGGCTGTTATGCCGTGGTCGGTTGATGAATTTTGTCTCAATTCCCAACGTTTCGTCTCCGACTGCGGGCGTTATACCGAAGTTTCTGAAGATAAAGCGACTGTTCTGTTCGGGAAAGGCACAACGCATTTTCAAACGGACTGAGGAGGCCTTACTGCTAGAGCGCATTCAGCAGACCCGACGGGACTTGGCAAGCACAAACTGTAAGTTAATGTCTCTCCATATTACGATCAGTAATAAACTGTGCAGCAGTGACTGGGACAAAATTGATAGACTACTGCATGATACCATGGAGAAGCGTATGTTGACAACGTCTAGTAGACAGAAGAAGTTTGATAATTTGCTACCTAATCAGACTGTTCGGCATTTAGACGTTTCCCGGACCGTTATCAATTTGTCCAAACGTTCGTTATCTGACGATGAGACATCTGTGCTTGCCAAGGGAGGAAATTTTGTTGTTAGGCCGCGTTTTGTGCCCACGGAAGAAATTATAGCCAGTGTAGAAGCAGGAATTCGCAGTGTGGATTCTGTAACAGCTGAAGAAATCGGTATAGAAACAGTGAGAATATTAGCCAATGCAAAACCGCCGAAAAGTAATATAACTGTGGGTGAGAGAAGAGCTTTAAAACTCCTGAATGACGACGATAGTATTTTGGTTCTCCCAGCTGACAAAGGAAGCGCAACGGTGGTTATGGATGTGGCCGACTATCAGAGTAAAATTACTGATCTATTGGATCCGCAGGCATATAGGAAGCTGAATGAGGACCCAAATAACGTTCTTAGAACTGTGTCGCGGTTAATAAAAAAGTCCTCCATTGAAGAGAGTGTACAGAAAGGTCTCTGCAATTCGGTTGCGCCACCACCGAGGCTTTATGGATTGCCCAAAATTCGGCGAAAATGCGGCGTTAAGGCCGATACTAAGTGCCATTGGTTCGCCACCTACTCGTTAGCCAAGTTCTTGACTTCGCTGTTGGAGCCACATGTGGGCCGTTCGGACTCTTATATAAGAATTCGACACATTTCATCACCAGATTAAATGGCATAGTGGTCCAGCCTGAGGACATATTGGTCAGCTTCGATGTGGTATCGCTGTTTACCATTGTTCCACTTAATGATGTATTGGAACAGCTGGATCGAATTTTTCCTGCCGATATTTTAGAAATGTTTAAGTGTTGTTTGACCATCACATACTTCAAGTGGAATGAACAGTTTTATGAGTAAACGGATGGCGCGGCTGTGGGGAGCCCCCTAAGTCCTGTAATTGCAAACTTCTTTATGGAGAAATTCGAAGAACAGGCCTTAGGTACTGCCAGCAAAAAATCAAATGTATGGTTCCGATACGTGGATGACACGTTTGTGCTGTGGAGACATGGTAGGGAGGAACTAAGCCGGTTCCACGAACATCTAAACAGCATAAACTCGAGAATTCAGTTTACAATGGAGGAGGAGGTAGACGGCAAATTACATTTCCTCGATGTGCTTGTTTTTAGAAACGAAAATGGTAGTTTGGGCCACTCAGTGTACCGCAAACCCACGCACACGGACCGTTATTTGCACCGGGATTCGAACCACCACCCACAACAGAAGCGGGGTGTTATCAAGACGTTAGCGGACAGAGCTAGAAATATTTGTGAACCTGAGTTGCTCGACGCTGAGATGGAACATCTCCACAATGCACTAACGAAGAACGGATATTCGTCCGCCGAAATAAAACGTGCGTTGAGGCAGCCACGCAGAAATCACACTTACGTACAGGCTACTGCAAAATCTAAGGTTTTCCTGCCGTTTGTTAAAAACGTAACGGAAAGAATAGGGAGGATCTTAACGAAGCGGAATATTACCGTAATTTACAAGCCCACCAGGAAGATACAGGAATACCTTAAGCCTGCCAAGGACGCTCGCAAACCTTTGGAAAAAGCTGGAGTGTATAGGATCCCATGCAGCTGTGGTGATGTTTATGTGGGTACAACTAAAAGAACTGCTTCTAAACGTTTGGAAGAGCACAAGGGAAATTGTAGATGAGGAGAAACGGAACGATCAGCTGTTGCTGAGCATGCTTTTCAGCCAGGGAACCACAATATTCGTTTCGAGGAGACGCAAGTACTAGCGGCCACAAGCGGATGCTACGAAAGGCTCTACAGGGAGGCAATCGAAATCGCTAAACACCCAAATAATTTCAACCGAAAGGAGAAGGGCGTGAAATTAAGCAGGATATGGATGCCGGTGCTAAAGAAGATGTGTACCACCCGTCCACTACTGGGTGATGGCAACGGCGATCGACGGCGACGGACAGCGGCCAATTGCACTGACGTTTTCAAAACACGTGACGTCACACCGCGTCGCGGGAGCGCGCGGACACGGAATTTAGCGGCAGTCAGTAGCGAGCCAGTGGGTGTGTTGGACCTTCCATTGACCTACGGACCCCCTTGATGATGTCTCCCGCAGTCGGAGACGAAACGTTGGGAATTGAGACAAAATTCATCAACCGACCACGCCATAACAGCCCGGATAATTATAATGGACATGAAACCATGTATTGCCGAATATAAGTTCATGAGACCTTTTTTGTTCCGCAGCCTGTCAGTAGTCAATTCCTGGAATTTGTATACGGTAAACAGATTATCCTGTGCGCATTTGTATAGTATTTCAGCCCGCGGAAAAAAACAGAACCATCGATATATTTGGAGTGAATATGATATAAGAACTTTCTCAAATGTTATAGATGCATGCGATAGATATTTTATCGTGAAAATTTGCGGCTCTCGAGATAAAAAAATAAAATACCGTAGGAGATGTGAAGCTGTTCCGCCTCTGTAACGAAAAAGTCGTCGCTGCTGAATTTGCGTTGTGTTGGACCGTGTGCAAAATTCCAGAGGCAAAGTTGTTAATCAAACTATGAAATTAGTTTTGCTAACATCTGAGACATCAGTATTGTATCGTGTCAGGTAAGAACGCATTTTATTTACGACAAACTCCGAGCGCGAGAGTGCTGAATTGGTGGCGCCAGTATTTCAGTTACGACGGCTCGCCTCAATAAGATCGAGAACATTCCCCACACTGCACAAAAGTAAACGTAGGTACAGCCATTACTTGCGCTGAAGTCTAGTAAAATACGTTTTTGATTTTGTGAAAGCCATACTTTATCGACGTATAGGCCTACTACAAGATAACTGTCCTCTGCATGGAGTAAATGATTTTTACACAAATCTTCGTTCTTGCTGCTGCAATCACTCTTCATTCCATTACAATTTTTATTCTGGTTCATGAAGCTCTGCAACGTGTGAACGGAGGATATTGCCAAACCGTCGATACTCTCACGTCAATGCGAACAATCAGACTGTCAATATATGGATAGTTTGACAATATTATTACTACTGAACGTGTGAGAGCCCATTCAGTGCAGATGGAAAAGAGAGCTTCAGATCTATGCGTATTTATCTGAAATTTAGTAGCTTCATCGCTAACTTAACTTTTACTGATCGCATTGCTAACTTATTTGCTGATACTGATCATGAGAGTAATTTCACTTATTCTCCAGTAATTTAATTTTCATTAATTCGCAACTGCAACTTAATGATGGTAGCCATTGGGTTACATGGTAAATATCACAGCATGAATCCTTCTGGTGTCCAAGCAGCACACTGATAAACAAAACTCGTTTCAATAAAAGTTAAATGGGTTCTGAAACACTACAATTAAATTGGTCTTTCTGAGTTAGCGAACGCGAAATTTCGTAGAATTAGTATTTCTTACAAAAGGACTGTAGTGCGGTAAGATTATACCCCCCTACAGCCCATTCGCAAGTAAGATGAGTATAAAACTACAAGATACACAGTGAAGTGATTATCATTTTGTTGTGTGCCGAAGTTATTGAATATAAAGCCCTGTTATCTTCACCGAGATTTGGAGAGACGTCCAAAATTAGATTGCGGAAATCAATGTGGAACGTACGACTATCGTATGAGTTCGGACAGTGTGCCGAAATGTGGTGTTAATGGGCAATGGTAGCAGACGACGGGCACGAATTCCTTTGCTAACAGCACTACATGGCCTTGTGATCACATCGCCTGGAGCCTAGATGCCTGGAAAACCGTTGCTTGGTATTATGAGTCCCGACCTCCGTTGGTCGCACGGTTCAAGTGCGGTGCAGACTCCTCGACGCGGTGGACCCAAGTTCTGAACAAAGCACTCTGCAAGCCGGTGGTGGCTCCATAATGATGTGAGCTGGGTTTACGTGGAATGGACTGCGTCCTCTGATTCGGCTACTTGGAGACAATTTGTAGACATTCATGGACTTCATGTACCCAAACAACGATGAACCTCTTATGGAAATAGTGGATCATGTCACTGGGCCACAATCGTCCGTGATTCGAAGATCATTCTGGACAGTTGGAGTAAGTGACATTATTCCCATCGAACAATCATGGGACATAGTCGAGGGGGCAGTTCGTGCACAAAATCCCGCATCCGCAAAACACTTTCAATTATTGACCGCTGTACAGGCAGTGTGGCTCAATATTTCTTCCAACGACTTCTGGAGTCCATGCCATGTCGAGTAGGTGCACTACTTCAAGCAAAAGGAGACTACACGTTATTAGGAGATAGTCCATGACATTTTTCACCTCATTGTATATCGTTATGTTGAGTATGCTGGAGAGACTGCCATCTTCCAAGACGGCAACAGCCAAGGGATGGCGACTTCCGCTGCCACAACTGGTTTCCGGGCCTATCGGTTTTTCTTCACGACAGATTCATGTGATGTTAAAACCGTTCAACATAATCGATTTCTGAAAAATCTGTTTTTAGTCTTCATTCTTATTATTTTCTGTAACAAACGTAGAAATAAAAAAAATTAAAAATGTTGACTCTCTCAGTTTCAAGATGCACGCAATCACGTATTTAATTAAATACGGAAGTGAAAGAAATCTCAGTTCGTTTACCTTTCGACGCTTTTCTCGAAAAGTGGTTAAATACGATAAAAAATTCACCAGCATTCCCCTACTGATTCTAATTTTTGTAACTGTTCAAAAATAATGTTCTAATGGGTTATCATACCACTGTTGTAGCATTACGAATAATCACAGCTAAATGGTAAAAACTGAGGTTAGAGAACTCTGTTTCTCGTGTTAATTTGTCCGCTTTTAAGGGCTTCAAGCGGATAAATTCATTTTATGCAGACACAGACATCAGATTACCTACTTTCAATTTTCATTGTTTAATATGAATTAATTGTTGTTTTTCTTCTTCTTTTTCTTGTGCCTTCGTCCAGCATTTACGCATGGTCGGCATGGTTACCGTCGAATTTGGCAGGGTTAATTTTAAGGGGTGGCCGCATGTCCTTCCTGTCGCCACCCCGGTGGATGAGATGATGATGATGATGATGATGATGAAGACAACACAACACCCAATCCCTGAGTGCAGAAAATCTCTGACCCAGCCGGGAATCAAACCCGGGCCCCTATGCATGGCATTCCATCACGCTGACCTCTCAGCTACCGAAGTTGACACGAATTAATCGTTAATTTTTTAATTTATTACTGTTTCCTTAACTTCCTTCCTCGTTTCCATTATTTCATAGAAACGGCATACAAATATTTAATGTTTCGAAGCAAATGGAGCACTGCACTTCATTCCTACGTCACTTTGTAAAAATATTTCCCAACTAGTGTCGGTGCCAGTCTGCAGTACAACTGTTGTCCGACGTCGACAGCGAGAAACTGCCGTGTAGACCAGGTGGGGACAAGTTCTGCACACTACACGCACACGTGGATCATAAGGCGCGCTACACGTTGTCTCAACAGTACTGTACCAGTTCTTGTACTAAATTCTTGTTTCGTAAATAAAACATCCTTTTCCTGCTGCTAGTTACTCTATTTATCCCATACACGTTTCGCCTTCTCTTGTTCTAAGATATTAACAGTGGCATCTATAAAGATAGAGCTTTGTTAGTTTTAGATTATTAAACAGTTCGCTTCGTGATTTCTTTGTGAAAATAGTAATTACTTACGATTTGCTGATCTGCGTTTCTTCACATCTGGTCTGATGGAGGCGTTTTTTTTTTTTTTTTTTTTTTTTTTTTTTTTTTTTTTTTTTTTTTTGGTTGATTCTAATTATTTTCGTGTCATTAAAACTTCCAAACCCTGCAAGAAAATTACCACATACGAAAAAAAAGCAGAGGGGAAAATCCTGTTGAATGACCAAGTACATATGCCAAGCCGTTCATTCAATAAACTAATAGAAAAAATAATAGAATAATATTCGCAAAAAGATTTAATATAATAATAATGTTCATATAACCCAACATTTTTACACTCACTCATCGATGAACCCCTCCACAGAATATTAAAACGAAAAGTCAAATCAGCTGTCACCAAAAGCATGCACATACCTCCCAAGCGTACCTGCCGTGGAGAAAAATCAGCATGGTGCTTGTTGTATTCAACAAAGATGCAATTTCTGTATTTCATCGTCAATGCGAAGGTCCAAGGGTTACAGTAAATGTCCCGCTGTTCATCGGAAACGACTACTGGACTCCCAGGAATGGTTCCAAGCAAACAACTTTTGAAGCGTTGCCTCCGTGGACACAAATGAGCATGGTGACTGTTGTATTCGATCCCGATCCGATTTCTGTGTTTCATCGTCAATGTGAATGTCCAAGGGTTACAGTAAACCTGCAGCTGTAGATCGGTATCTACCACTAGACTCCCAGGAATGGATCGAAGCACAGACCGTTATATGCGTTAGTTCCCTCGTCAGAATTCAGCAAGGTGCCTGTTTTACTCAATCCCGATGCAATTACTATGTTTCATCTTCCATGGTTTACAGTATACCTGCAGCTGTCCGTCGGAAACTACTACAGGACGCCCAGGAAAGATGCCAAGCAGAGAACGTTTGAAACGTTACTCGCCTCGGCAGAAGTCGGTATGGTGACTGCTGTATTCAGTCCCGATGCAAATTCTGTGTTTCATCGTATGTGTGAAGAACCACGGGCTACAGTATACCTGCAGCAGTCCATCGTAAACTTCTACTGGACTCCCAGGAATGGATCAAAGCACAGACCGTTTGAAGCGTTACTCCCCGGGACAGAATTCAACATGGTGTCTGTTGTATTCAAACGCGATGAAAATTCTGTGCTTCGTCGTCAATGTGAAGGCCCAACAGTTATAGTAAATCTGCTCCTGTCCATCAGGAACTACCACCTTAATTCCAAGAATGGTTCCAAGCACAGGCTGTTTGTAGCGTTACTCAACTAGACAGAAGTCAGCATTATGCACGTTGTATTCAATGTGGATGCAATTTCTGTGTTTCACCGTCAATTTGAAAATCCAAAGGTTACAGTTAACATGCAGCTGTCCATCGGAAACCATTACTGGACTCCCAGGAATGGAACAAAGCACAGACTGTTTGAAGCGTTAATTCCCTGGACAGATATCAAAATGGTGCCTGTTGTATTCAATCCCCACGCTCTTTCTGTGTTTCATCGTCAGTGTGAAAGTCCGCGGATTACAGTAAATCTCCAGCTGTCCATCGGATACGACTACTGGAGACCCAGAAATCGATCAAAGCACATACCGTTTGAGAGGTTCCTCGCCTGGACACAAGTCGGTATGGTAACTTCTTTACTTAATCCCGATGCAATTTCTGTCTTTCATCGTGAATGTGAAAGTCCAGAGGTTACAGTAAACCTGCAGTTGTGCATCGGAAACAACTACAGAATCCCCTGGAAAGATTCCAAGCACAGACCGTTTTCGAGGCGAGTAACGTTTCAAACGGTCTATGCTTGGAATCAACACCGGGAGTCCAGTTGTAGTTTCCGATGCAGCACTGCAGATTACTGTATCCCTTTGGACTTTCACGTTGACGATGAAACACAGTAATTGCATCGGGATTGAATAAAACAGGCAACATGCTGGTTTCTGTCCGGGGTAGTAACGCTTCAAATGGTCCGCGTCTGATCCATTCCTGGGTGTCCAGTAGTCGTATGCGATGGACAGCTGGAGATTTACTGTAATCCGCGGACCTTCGCATTGACGATAATACACAGAAATAGCATGGGGATTGAATACAACAGGCACCATTCTGATATCTGTCCAGGGAAGTAACGTTTCAAACAGTGGGATTCCAGTAGTAGTTTCCGATGGGCTGGTGCAGATTTACAATAACCATTGGCCCTTCACATTGACGACGAAGCACAGAAATTTCATCGGGTTTGAATACAACAGGCATCTTTCTAATTTCTGTCCAGGGGAGCAACGCTTCAAACGGTCTGTGCTTTGGTCAATTCCTGGGAGTCCAGTAGAAGTTTCCGATGAACTGCTGCAGGTATACTGTAGCCCGTGGTTCTTCACACTGACGATGAAACATAGAAATATCATCGGGATTGAATACAGCACTTACCATACCGACTTCTATCGAGGCGAGTAACGTTTCAAACGTTCTCTGCTTGGCATCTTTCCTGGGAGTCAAGTAGTAGTTTTCGATGGACAGTTGCCGGTTTACTGTAACCCTTCGACCTTCCAATTACGATGAAACAGCAAAATTGGATCGGGATTGGAATACAACAGGCACCATGTTGATTTCTTTCCAGGGCTGTAACGCTTCAAATGGTCTGCCAATTAACCCATTCCTGGGAGTCCAGCAGCGGTTCCCGATAGATAGTTGCCGATTTACTGTAACCCATGGACTTTCACATTGACAATGAAACACAGAAAATGCATCCGGATTGAATACAACAGGCACCGTGCTGATATCTGTCCACGGGAGTAACGCTTCAAACGATATGTTCTTGGAACTATTCCTGGGAGTCCAGTATTAGTTTCCGATCGACAGCTACAGGTTTACTGTAACCCTAGGAATTTCACGCTGACGACGAAACACAGATATTAAATCGGGGTTGAATACAACAGGCATCATGCTGACTTCTGATCAGGGAAGTCGTGCTTCAAACGGTCAGTGCTTTGATCCATTCCTGGGGTCCCGAAGTAGTTTCCGACGGACAGCTGCAGGTATACTGTAAACCATGGACTTTCCCATTGACGATGAAACATAGAAATTGCATCGGGATTGAATAAAACAGGAACAATGCTGATTTCTGACGAGGGGAGTAGCAGTCTATGGTGGGAATCTTCCCTGGGACTCCAGTAGTGCTTTCCGATGCACCACTGCAGGTTTACTGTAACCCTTGGCCATTCACATTGACGATGAAACACAGAAATTGCATCGAGATTGAGTACAACAGGCAGCATGCCGAATAATGTCCAGGGGAGTAACGCTTCAAACGGTCTGTACTTTAATCCACTCTTGGGAACCCAGTGGTCGTTACCGATTTACAGCTGGAGATTTACTGTAACCCGTGGACCTTCACATTGACGATGAAACACAGATATTGCATCGGAATTGAATACAACAGGAACATTGCTCTTTTTATGTCCAGGGGAGTGCCGCTTCAAACGGTCTGTGCTTTGATCCATTTCTGGGAATCCAGTAGTCGTTTCCGATGGACAGCTGCAGCGTTACTACAACCCGTGGGTCTTCCCATTGACGATGAAACACAGAAATTTCATCCTATCGAATACGACATTCACCATGCCCATTTGGATCCAGAGAAGCAACGCTTCAAACGTTCTGTGCTTGGAACCATTCCTGGGAGTCCCTTAGTCGTTTCCGATGGACAGCTGGAGGTTTACTGTAATCCGTGGACCTTCACATTGACGATGACGCACAGAAATAATATGGGGATTGAATACAAGAGGCTCCATTCTGATATCTGTTCGGAAAGTTACGCTTCCAAGAGTCTGTGCTTTGATCCATTCCTGGGACTCCAGTAGTGGTTTCCGAAGGAGAGCTGCAGGTATACCGTAACCCATGGACATTCAAATTGCCGATAAAAAAAAAGAAATTGCATCGGAATTGAATAGAACACTCGCCATTCATATTTCTGTCCAGGAGACTAAAGCTTCAAACGCTCTGTGCTTGGAGCTATTCCTGTGAGTTCAGTTCAGTTTCCGATGCACAACTGCAGATTTTCTGTAACCCTTGGACCTTCACATTGACGATGAAACACGGATACTACATGGGGATTGAATACAATAGGCTCCATGCTGATCTCTGTCCAGGCGAGTAACCCATCAAACGGTCTGTGCTTGGAATCAACCCTGGGAGTCCAGTAGTAGTTTCCGATGCACAACTGCAGGTTTACTGTATCCCTTGGACCTTCACATTGAAGATGTAACACAGAAATTGCATCGCGATTGAAAACAACAGGCACCATGTTGATTGCTGTCCGGAGGAATAACGCTTCAAACGGTCTGTGCTTTGAACAAATCCTGGGAATCCAGTGGTAGTTTCCGATGGACAGGTGCAGATTTACTGTAACCATTAGACTTTCACATTGACGACGAAACACACAAATTTCATCCGGGTTGAATACAATACTCATCATGCTCATTTCTCTCCAGGGGAGAAACGCTTCAAACGATCTGTGATTTGATCCATTCCTAGGGTACCATAGTAGTTTCCGATGTACAGATGCAGGTTACTGTAAGCCATGGACCTTCAAATTGACGGTCAAACACAGAAATTGCATCGGGATTGAATACAGCAGTTACCATATCGACTTCTGTCGAAGCGAGTAACGTTTCAAACTGTCTATGCTTGGAATCTTCCGATGCACCACTGCAGGTTTACTGTACCCCTTGGACCTTCACATTGACAATGAAACACAGAAATTGCATCGGTATTGAAAAGAACAGGCACCATGTTCAATTCCGCCTGGACAGAAGTCGGTATGGTGCCTGCTGTGTTCAATCCCGACTCAGTTTCTGTGTTTCATCGTCAATGTGAAGGTCCACGGGTTACAGTAACCCTGCAGCTGTCCATCGGAAACTAAAACTGAACTCCAAGGAATAGTTCCAAGCACAGAGCGTTTAAAGCTTTACTCTCCTGGACAGAAATCAGCTTGGCGAGTGTTCTATTCAATCCCGATGCAATTTCTTCTTGTTATCGGCAATGTGAATGTCGAAGGGTTACGGTAAACGTGCAGCTGTCATTCTGAAACCACTACTGGACTCCCAGGAATGGATCAAAGCACAGAGTGTTTGAAGCGTAACTTTCCGAAACAGATTTCTGAATGGTGCCTGTTGTATCCAATCCCCATGCTATTTCTGTGTTTCATCGTCAATGTGAAGGTCCACGAGTTACAGTAAATCTCCAGCTGTCCGTCGGAAACGACTACAGGATTCCCAAGAATGGATCAAAGTACATACCGCTTGAAGCGTTACTCCCCTGGACAGTATTCAGCATGCTGCCTGTTGTACTCAATCTCGATGCAATTTCTGTGTTTCATCGTCAATGTAAAGGTCCAAGAGTTACATTAAACACGCAATTGTGCATCAGAAACAACAACTGGACTCCCAGGAATGGTTCCAAGCACAGATCGTTTTATGCGTTACTATCGTGGACAGAAGTCAGCATGGTGCCTCCTGTATACAATCCAGATTCAATTTCTGCGATCCATCTTTAATGAGAAGGTCCAAGGGTTACAGTAAACCTGAAGCTGTCCATCGGTAACTATTACTGCACTCCCAGGAATGGTTGCAAGCACAGACCGTTTGCAGCGTTACCCCCCTGGACAGAAAGCAGCATGGTGCCTGTTGTTTTCAGTCGCGATTAATTTCTGAGTTTCATCGTCAATATGAAGGCGCAAGGGTTACAGTAAATCTGCAGCTGTCCATCGGAAACTACTACTGGACTCCCAGGAATGGTTCCAACCACAGACCGCTTGAAGCGTTACTCCCGTGGACAGAACTCACCATAGTGCCAGCTGTATTTAATCCCGACGCAATGTCTCTGTTTTATCGTCAAAGTGAAGGCCCATGGGTTAACCTGCAGTTGTGCATCGGAAAACACTACTGGACTCCCAGGAAAAATTACAGGCAGATACCGTTTGAAATGTTACTCGCCTGGACAGAAGTCGGTACGGTGCTAGCAGTAATCACTCCCGACGCAATTTATGTGTTTCATCGTCACTGTGAAATTTTTACGGTTTACAGTATACCTGAATTTGTATATCAGAACCTACCACTGAACTCCCCGGAATGGTACCAAGCACAGACTTTTTGAAGCGTTACTCCCCTGGACAAAAATCAGCATGGTGCCCGTTTTATTCAATCCCGATGCAATTTCTGTGTTTCATCGTCAATGTTATGGCCTATGGGTTAACCTGCAGTTGTGCATAGGAAACAACTACCGGACTCCCAGGGAAGATTCCAAGCAGATACCGTTCCACCGTGGACTTGGCCGTTGGTGCCTCAACGATTCAGATAGCCGTACCGTAGGTGCAACCACAACTGAGGGGTATGTGTTGAGAGGGCAGACAAATGTGTGGTTCCTGAAGACTGGCAGCAGCTTTTTCAGTAGTTGCAGGGGCAGCAGTCTGGATGATTGTGTGACCTGACCTTGTAACACTAACCAAAATGGCCTTGCTGTTCTGGTACTGAAGACGGCTGAAAGTAAGGGGAAACTACAGCCGAAATTTTTCTCGGGGGCATGCAGCTGTACTGTATGATTAAATGATGATGGCGCCCTCTTGATTAAAATATTCCGGAGGTAAAATAGTCCCCCATTCGGATCTCCGGGCGGGGACTACTCAAGAGGACGTCATTATCAGGAGAAAGAAAACTGGCGTTCTACAGACCGCAGCGTGGAATGTCATATCCCTTAATCGGCAGGTAGGTCAGACAATTTAAAAAGGGAAATGGATAGGTTAAAGTTAGATATAGTGGGAATTAGTGAAGTTCGGTGGCAGGAGGAACAAGACTTTTAGTCAGGTGAATACAGGGTTATAAATACAAAATCAAATAGGGGTAATGCAGAAGTAGGTTTAATAATGAATAAAAGAATAGGAGTACGGGTAAGCTACTACAAACAGCATAGTTAACGCATTATTGTGGCCAAGATAGACACGAAGCCCACGCCTGTAGTAGTAGTGGTGGGAATTTAAGGAGATGGGACCTGGATAAACTGAAAGACCCAGAGGATCTACAGAGTATCAGGGAGAGCATAAGGGAACAATTGACAGGAATGGGGGAAAGAAATACAGTAGAAGAAGAATGGGTAGCTCTGATGGATGAAGTAGTGAAGGCAGCAGAGGATCAAGTAGGTAAAAAGAAGGGCTAGTACAAACCCTTGGCTAACAGAAGAAATATTGAATTTAATTGACTAAAGGAGAAAATACAAAAATGCAGCAAATGAAGCAGGCAAAAAGGAATACAATCGTCTCAAAAATAAGATAGACAGGAAGTGCAAAATGGCTGAGCAGGGATGGCTAGAGAACAAATGTAAGGATGTAGAGGCTTACCTCACTAGGGGTAAGATAGATACTGCCTACAGGAAAATTAAAGAGACCTCTGGAGGAAAGAGAACCACTTGCATGAATATCAAGAGCTTTGATGGAAACCCAGTTCTAAGCAAAGAAGGGAAAGCAGAAAGGTGGAAGGAGTATATAGAGAGTATATACATGGGCGATGTACTAGAGGACAATATTATGGAAATGGAAGAGGATGTAGATGAAGATGAAATGGGAGATGTGATACTGCGTGAAGAGTTTGACGGAGCACTGAAAGACCTGAGTCTTAATAAGGCCTCTGGAGTAGACAACAATCCATTAGAACTACTGACAGTCTTGGGAGAGCCGGTCCTGACAAAACTCTACCTTCTGGTGAGCAAGATGTATGAGACAGGCGAAATACCCTCATTCAAGAAGAATATAATAATTAAAATCTCGAAGAAATCAGGTGTTGACAGATGTGAAAATTACCGAACTATCAGTTTAATAAGTCACAGCTGCAAAATACTAACGCGAATTCTTTACAGACGATTGGAAAAACTGATAGAAGCCGACCTCGGGGAACATTAGTTTGGATTCCGTAGAAATGTTGGAACACGTGAGGCAATATTGACCCTACGACTTATCTTAGAAACTAGATTAAGAAAAGGCAAACCTACGTTTCTAGCATTTGTAGACTTAGAGAAAGCTTTTGACAATGTTGATTGGAATACTCTTTTTCAAATTCTGAAGGTGGCAGGGGTAAAATACAGGGAGCGAAAGGCTATTTACAATTTGTACAGAAAGCAGATGGCAGTTATAAGAGTCGAGGGGTATGAAAGGGTAGCAGGGGTTGGGAAGGGAGTGAGACAGGGTTGTAGCCTATCCCCGGTGCTATTCAGTCTGTATATTGAGCAAGCAATAAAGGAAACAAAAGAAAAGTTCGGAGTAGGTATTAAAATCCATGGAGAAGATATAAAAACTTTTAGGTTCGCCGATGACATTGTAATTCTGTCATAGACAGCAAAGGACTTGGAAGAGCAGTTGAACGGAATGGACAGTGTCTTGAAAGGAGGGTATAAGATGAACATCAACAAAAGCAAATCGAGGATAATGGAATGTAGTCGAATTAAGTCGGGTGATGTTGAGGTAATTAGATTAGGAAATGAGACACTTAAAGTAGCAAAGGCGTTTAGCTATTTGGGTAGCAAAATAATTGAGGACGGTTGAAATAGAGAGGATATAAACTGTAGACTGGCAATGGCGAGAAAAGCGTTTCTGAAGAAGAAAAATTTGTTAACATTGAATATAGATTTAAGTGTCAGGAAGTCGTTTCTGAAAGTATTTGTACGGAGTGTAGCCACGTATGGAGGTGAAACGCGGTCGATAAATGGTTTACAGAAGAAGAGAATAGAAGCTTTCGAAATGTGGTGCTACAGAACAATGCTGAGATTAGATGCGTAGATCACATAACTAATGAGGAGGTATTGAATAGAATTGGGGAGAAGAGGAGCATGTGGTACAACTTGCCTAGAAGAAGGGATCGGTTGGTAGGACACGTTCTGAGACATCGAGGGATCACCAATATGGTATTGGAAGACAGCGTGGAGGGTAAAAATCGTAGAGGGATACCAAGAGATGAATACACTAAGCAGATTCAGAAGGATGTAGGCTGCAGTAGGTACTGGGAGATGAAGAAGCTTGTACAGGATAGAGAAGCATGGAGAGCTGCATGGAACCAGTCTCAGGACTAAAGACCACAACAACAACAACCGTTTGAAATGTTACTCTCCTGGACAGAAGTCGGTATGGTGCATGTTGTATTCACTCCCGACGCAATTTATGTGTTTCATCGTCAATGTGAAGTTCCACAGTTTACAGCATACCTGCAGCTGTATATCAGAACCTACTACTGGACTCCCAGGAACGGATCCAATCACAGACTGGAAAAAAATCAGCATGGTGCCTGTTCTATTCAATCCCGAAACAATATCTGTGTTTCATCGTCAATGTGAAGGTAAAATTGTGACAGTAAATCTGCAACTTTCCATCGGAAACTAGTATTGGACTCCCAGGAATTGTTCCAAGCACCGACCGTTTGAAGCGTTGCTCCTCTGGACAGAAATCAGCATGGTGCCTGTGGTATTCAATCACGATGAAATTTCTGTGCTTCATCGTCAATGTGAAAGACCAAGGGTTACAGTAAACATGCAGTTGTGCATCAGAAACGTTTACTAAATACCCAGGAATGATTCAGAACAGATACCGTTTGAAACGATACTAGCCTGGACATAAGTCGGTATGGTTCCAACAGTATTCAATCCAGACACAATTTTTGTGTTTCATCGTCAATGTGTTGGGCCACGTTTTACTGTAAAACTGCACCTGTCCATCAGATACTACTAATGGCCTCCCAGGAATTGATCAAAGCACTGTCTGTTTGAGGCGTTACTCCCCTGGACCGAAATCAGCATAGTGCCTGTTGTATTCATCCCGATGCAATTTCAGTGTTTCAACGTCAATGTTAAATTCCTAGTGTTACAGTTAACTTGCAGCTATCCATAGTGAACTACTACTTTCCTCGCAGGAATGGTTCTAAGCACACACCGTTTGAAGCGGTAGTCCCCTGGACATAAATATGCATATTGGCTGTTGTATTCAATCCCGAAGCCATTTCTGTGTTTCAACGTCAATGTGAAGCTCCAATTCTATCAGTAAACCTGCAGCTGTACATCGGAAACTACTACTGGACTCCCACGAATGGATCAAAGCACAAACCGTTTGAAACGTTTCTCCCTGGATAGAAATCAGCATAACACCTCTAGTATTCACTCCCAATGCAATTTCTGTGTTTCATCGTCAATGTGAAGGCCCACGGTTTACAGTAAATCTGCAGCTGTCCATCACAAACTTGTACTGGACACCCAGGAATGGATCAAAGCACAGCCCGTTTGAAGCGTTACTACCCTAAACATAAATGAACATGGTGCCTGTTGTACTCAATCCCGATGCAATTTCTGTATTTCGTCGTCAAGGAGAATGTACGAGGGTTACAGTAATCCACCAGGTGTGCATCGGAAGCAACTACTGAACTCCCGGGAATGCATCAAATCACAGACCGTTTGAAACGGTACTCCCGATTACAGAAATCAGCATGGCGCCTATTGATTCAATCCCGATGCAATTTCTGTGTTTCATAGTGAATATGAAGGTCCAAGCGTTACAGTAAACATGCAGTTGTGCATCGGAAACAACTACTGGACTCCCAGGAATGGTTCCAACAGATATTGTTTGAAAAGTTATACGACTGGACAGAAATCATTATGGTGCCTGCTGTATTAAATCCCGATGCAATTCTTTGTTTCATCGTCAATGTGAAGGTCCACGGATTACAGGAAATGTGCAGCTTTCCATCGGACAGTTTGAATCAATACTTCCCTGGACAGTCAGCATATCGCCTATTGTATTCAATCACGATGCTATTCCTGTGTTTCATCGTCAATGTGAAGATCCAAGCGTTACAGTATTTCCGTAGTTGTGCATCAGAAACTACTTTTGGACTCGTAGGAATGGATCAAATCACAGACTTTCTGAAGCGATACTCTCTCGACAGAAATGAGCGTGGTGCCTGTTGTATTCAATCCTGATGCAATTTCTGTGTTTAATCGTCAATGTGATTGTCCAACGGTTACAGTACACCAGCAGCTGCCTATCGGAAATTACTACTGGTCTCTCAGTAATGGATCAAGGCATATACCATTTGAAGCGTTGCTTCCCTGCACCGAAATCAGCATGGGGCCTGCTGTATTCAATCGCGATGCAATATCTGTGTTTCATCGTCAATGTTGAGGTCCAAGGGTTACAGTAAACCTGCAGTTGTGCATCGGAAACAACGACTGGATTCCAAAGAAAGTTTCCAAACATATGACGGTTGAAACGTTACTCGCCTGGACAGAAGTCGGTATGGTTCCAGCTGTATTCAATTCCAACGCAATTTCTGTGTTTTATCGTCAATGTGAAGGTCCACTGGTTACGGGAAACCTGCAATTGTACATCGGAAATTACTACTGGATTCCCAGGAATGGATCAAAAAACTGATCGTTTGAAGCGTTACTCCCCTGGACTGAAATCAGCATAGTGCCTGTTGTATTTAGTCCCGGCGCAATTTCTGTGTTCCATCGTCACTGTGAAGGTCCAAGGGTTACAGTAAAGCTGCAGCTGACCATCGGAAATTTCTACTGGACACCCAGGAATTGATCAAAGCACAGACCCTTCGAAGCGTTACTCGCCTGGACATAAATCAGCATACTGCCCGTTGTATTCAATACCGATGAAATTTCGGTTTTTCATCGTCAATGTGAAGGCCCAAGGTTTACAGTAAACCTGCAGTTGTGCATCGGAAACAATTACTGGACTCCCAGGAATGGTTCTAATCACAAACAGTTTAAGGCGTTACTCCCCTGGACAGAAATCAGCTTGGTGCCTATTGTATTCAATCCCGATGCAATTTCTGTGTTTCATCATCAATGTGGGGGTCCAAGCGTTACAGTAAACCTGCAGTTGTGCATCGGAAACAACTACTGGACACCCAGGAAAGATTACAAGCAGAGATTGTGTGAAACGTGATACGCTTGGAGGGAAATCATAATGGTGCCTGCAGTATTCTATTCCGTTGCGATTTCTGTGTTTCATCGTCAATGTGAAGGTCCAAGGGTTAAGGTTAACCTGCAGTCAGTATTGAAGGCAATTACTGGACTCTCAGGAAAGATTGCAAGCAGAGACCGTTTGAACGTTACTCGCATGTACAGAAATCATCATGGTGCCTGTTGTATTCAATCCCTATCCGATTTCTTTGTTTCGTCGTCAATGTGAAGCTCCAAGGGTTACACTAAATCTGCAGCTGTCCATCGGAAACTACTTCTGGACTTCCAAGAATGCTTCCAAGCACAGACCGTTTCTAGCGTTACTCCCCTGGATAGAAATCAGCATGATGACTGTTGTATTCAATCCCGATGCAATATCTGTGTTCCATTGTCAACGGGAAGGTCCTAGCGTTACACTAAACCTGCAGTTGTGCATCGAAAACAACTACTGGAGTCCCAGTAAAGACTCCAGGCTTAGATTGTTTGAAACGTTTCTCGGCTGGATAGAAGTCCATATGTTGCCTGCTGTATTTAATCCCGACACAATTTTTGTGTTTCATAGTCAATGTGAAGGTCCACGGGTTAATGTAAACCAGCAGCTGTCCTTCGGAAACTACTAGTGGACTCCCAGGAACGGACCAAAGCACAGGCCGTTTGAAGTGTTACTCCCCTGGACAGAAATGAGCATGGTGACTGCTGTGTCGAATCCCTACGCAATTTCTGTGTTTCAGCATCAATGTGAAGGACAAAGGGTTACAGTACACCAGAAGCTGCCTATTGGAAATTGTTACTGAACTCCCAAAAATGGATCAAAGCATAGATCGTATGAAGCGTTACTCCCCCGGACAAAAATTAGCATGGTGCATGTCGTATACCATTCCAATGAAATTTTTGTGTTTCATGGTCAATGTGAAGATCCAAAGTTTCCAGTAAAACTGTAGTTGTGCATCAGAAACAACTACTGGAAGCCCAGGAAGGATTGCAAGCAGAGACCGTTAGAAACGTTTCTCTCCTGGACAGGAGTCGGTATGGTTCGAGCTGTATTCAATCCCGACGCGATTTCTGTTTTTCTTCGTCAATGTGAAGGTAAAAGGGGTACAGTAAACCTGCGGCTGTTCGTCTGAAACTACTACTGGACTCCCAGGAGTGGATCAATGAACAGACCGTTTGAAGCGTTACTCCCCGGGACAGAAATGAACATGGTGACTGTTGAATTCAATCCCGATGCCAGTTCTGTGTTTCATCGTAACGTGAAGGTCCTAGGGTTACTGTAAACCTGCATTTGTGCATCGGAAATAATTACTGAACTCCGAGGAAAGATTCGAACTAGACACCGTTTGAAACCTTGCTGTCCTGGACAGAAGTCGGTATGGTCCCTGCTGAACTCAATCCCTACGCAAATTCTGTGTTTCATCGTCGATGTGAAGGTCCACGGTTTACAGTAAACCAGCAGCTCTCCATTGAAAACAACTCTTGGACTCCTAGGAATGGTTCCAATCACAAACCGTTTCAAGCGTTATTCCCCTGGTCAGTAAACAGCATGGTGCCTGTTGTTTTCAATGCCGATGCAATTTCCTTGTTTCATCCTCAATGTGAAGTCCATGGGTTAAAGTATACCTGCAGTTTCCATCGGAATCTACGTCTGGACTGCCAGTAATGGATCAAAGCACAAACCGTTTCAAGCGTTACTCCGCTGGACAGAAATCAGCATGGTGCCTGTTGTATTTTATCCCAGTTCTATTTCTATGTTTCATCGTCAGTGGGAAGGTCCAAGGGTTACAGTAAACTTGCAGTAGTGCATCTAAAACAATAACTTGACTCCCAAGAAAGGTTACAAGCAGATACAGTTCCAAACGTTACACGCCTTGACAGAAGTCGGTATGGTGCCCGCTGTATTCGATCCCGACGCATTTTCTGTGTTTCATCGTTAATGTGAAGGCCCAATTGCTACAGTAAACCTAAATGTTGTGCATCGGAAACAACTACTGGACTAACAGGAATAGTTCCAAGCACACACTGTTTCAAGCGTTACTCCTATGGATAAAAATCAGCATAGTGCCCGTTGCATTAAATCCCGACGCAGTTTCTGTGTTTCATCGTCATTGTGAAATCCAAGTGTTACAGTAAACCTTCAGTTGTGCATCGGAAACAGCTACTGGACCCCCAGCAAAGATTCCAAGCACGTACCCTTTGAAACGTTATTCGCCTGGACAGGAGTCGGTATTGTTCCAGCTGTATTCAATGCCGACGCAATTTCTGTAATTCATCGTCAATTTGAAGGTACACGAGTTAAAGGAAACGTTACTCCCCTGGACAGAATTCGGTATGGTGACTGCTGTATTCAGTGCCGACGCAGTTTCTGTGTTTCATCGTCAAGGTGAAGGCCCAAGGGTTATAGTAAACCTGCAGCTGTCCATCGGAAACTACTACCCGAATCCTGAAAATGAAACAAAACACAGACCGTTTAAAGCTGCACTTCCTGGACAGGAATTAGCATGGTGCTTGTTGTATTCAATCCCGATGCATTTTCTGTGTTTCATCGTCAATGCGATGGTCCAAGGGACACAGTAAACCTGCAGTTGTGCAACGTAAACGGCAACTGGATTACTAGGAAAGATTCCAAGCAGGTACCGTTTGAAACGTTATTCGCCTGGACAGGAGTCGGTATTGTTCCAGCTGTATTCAATGCCGACGCAACTTCTGTAACTCAACGTCAATGTGAAGGTCCACTGATTACAATAAACCAGCAGCTGCTTATCGGAAATTACTAGTGGATTCCCAGGAATGGACCAAATCACAAACTGTTTGAAGCATTACTCCCATGGACAGAAATATGCATGGTTCCTGTTGTATTCAGTCCCGATGCAATTTCTGTGTTCCATCATCAATATGAAGGCCCAAGGGGTACAGTAAACTTGCAGTTGTGCAATGCAAACAACTACTCGACTCCCAGGAATGGTTTCAAGCGGAGACCGTTTGAAGCGTTACTCCCCTGGGCAGAAATGAGCAAGGTGCCTGTTGTATTCAATCCCGATGAAATCTGAGTGTTTCAGCGTCAACGTGAAGGTGTTAGGGTTACAGTAGACCTGCAGTTATGCATCAAAATCTACTACTGGACTACCAGGATAGATTCAAAGCTGACACCGTTTGAAACGTTACTATCCTGGACATAAATTAGCCTGGTGTCTGTTGAATTCAATCTCGATGCAATTACTGTGTTTCATCGTCAATGTGAAGGCCCAAGGGTTACAGTAAACCTGCAGATTTCAATTGGAAACTAATACTGGAGACACACGAATGGATCAAAGCACAGTCCGTTTGAAGCGTTACTCCCCTGGATAGAAATCAGCATGGTGCCTGTTGTATTTAATCGCGATCCAGTTTCTATGTTTGATCGCCAATGAGAATGTCCAAGGGTTACAGTAAACCAGCAATTGTGCAACGGACTCAACTACTGGATTTGGAGGAACGACTCCAAACACATACCGTTTGAAACGTTACTCGCTTGGACAGAAGTCGGTATGTTTCGCGATGTATTCAATCCCGATGCAAATTCTGTGTTTCATCGTCAATATGTATGTCCGCGGGATACGGTAAACCTTCAGTTGTGCATCGGAAACAACTACTGGAGTCCCAGGAAAGTTTCAAAGAAGAAACAGTTTGAAACGTTGCGCCTGGATAGAAATCGGTATAGTGAGTACTGAATTTAATCCCGACGCTATTTCTGTGTTTCAACGTCAATGTGAAGGTGCACGGGTTAAAGTAAACCCTCAACTTTCGACCAGAAAATGGTACTGGACTCCCAGGAATGGATAAAGATACAATAGTTTGAAGCGTTACTACCCTGGACAGAAATCAGCATGGTCCCTGTTGTATTCACTCCCGATGCAATTTCTGTGTTTCATCGTCAATGGCAAGGTCCAAGGGTTAGAGTAAACCTGCAGTTATGTATCGGTAACAACTACTGCAATCCCAGGAAAGATTCAAAACAGATACCGGTTGAGACGTTACCCGTCTGGACAGAAGTCGGTATGGTTCCAGCTGTGTTCAATCCCGACGCTATTTCCGTGTTTCATCGTCAATGTGAAGGACCACGGTTTACAGTAAACCAGCAGCTGTCCATCAGAAACTGCTACTGTACTCCCATTAATGGATCGAAGCACATCCCGTTTAAAGCGTTAATGACCTGGACAAAAATTAGCATAGTGCATGTTGTATTCAATCCCGATGCAATATCTGTGTTTCATCGTCAATGTGAAGGCCCAAGGGTTACAGTAAACCTGCAGCTGTCCATCGGAAACTACTACTCGAATCCTAAAAATTGATCAAAAGCACAGACCGTGTCAAGCGTTATTCTCCTGGAGAGAAATCAGCATGGTGCCTGTTGTATATAATCCCGATGAAATTTCTGTGTGTCATCGTCATTGTGAAGGTCCTAGGGTTGCAATAAACCTGCAGTTGTGTACCGAAAACAACTACTGGAGTCCCAGGAAACTCTCAAAGAACAGACCGATTGACGCGTTACACGACTGGATAGAAATCGGTATGATGCCTACTGTATTCATTCCCGATGCAATTTCTGTGTTTCATCGTCAATGTGGAGGTCCAATGATTGCAGTAAACCAGCAACTGCTTATTGGAAATTACTAATGGACTCCCAGGAATGGATCAAAACACAGACCATTTGAAGCGATACTCCCCTGGACGGAGGGTTCCTGTTGTATTGAATACCGATGAAATTTCGGGTTTCATCATCAATGTGCAGGCCCAAGGGTTACAGTAAACCTGCAGTTATTCATCGGAAACAACTATTGGACTCCCAGGAATGGTTCCAAGCGTTACTCCCTTGGACAGAAATCAGGACGGTGACAATTGTATTCAATCCCGATGGAATTGCTGTGTTTCATCGTCATTGTGAAGGTCCTAGAGTTACAGTAAACCCGCCGTTCTGCATCGGAAAGTATTACTGGACTCCCAGGAAAGATTCCAAGCAGATACCGTTTGAAACGCTGCTCGCATGGATGCAAGTCGGTATGTTGCCTGCTGTATTAAGTCACGACGCATTATCTGTGTTTCATCGTCAATATCAATGTCCATGGGTTTTAGAAAACCTGAGGATGGCTACGGAAACAGCTACTGGTTTCTTAGGAAAGATTCCAAGCAGATACCCTTTGAAACGTTACTCGCTTGGACAGAAATCAGCATGATGTCTGTTGTATTCCATCCCGATGCAATTTCTGTGTTTCATCGTCAACGTGAAGGTCCACGGGTTGAAAAATCCTGCAGCTTTCTATCGGAAAATACTACTGGACTCCCAGGAATGAATCAAGCACAGACAATTTGAAGCGGTACTCCCATGAACAGAAATGGGCATGGTGCCTATTGTATTCAATCCCGATGGATTTTTTGTGTTTCATCCTCATTGTGAAGGCACAATGGTTACAGTAAACCTCCAGTTATGCATCGGAAACAACTACTGGAGTCCCAGGAATGTTTCCAAGAACAGACCGATTGAAACCTTACTCTGCTGGATAGAAATCGGTATGGTGCCTGTCGTATTCAATCCCGATGCAATATCTATGATTCTTCGTCAATGTGAAGGCCCAAGGGTTACAGTAAACCAGCAGCTGCTTACCGGAATATACGAGTACTACTGGACTCCCAGCAATGGATCAAAGCAGAGATCGTTTGAAGCGTTACTCCCCTGGACAGAAATCATCATGGTTACTGCTGTATTGAATCCCGATGCAATTACTATGTTTCATTATCAATGTGAAGGCCCAAGGGTTACAGTAAACCTGCAGCTGTCCATCGGAAACTACTACTAGATTCCCACGAAAGGATCAAGGCACAGACCGTTTCAAGCGTTACTCTCCTGGACAGAAATCAGCATAGTGCCTGTTGTATTCAATCCCGAAGCAATTTCTGTGTTTCATCGTAAATGCGAAATCAAAGGGTTACAGTAAACCCGCAGTTCTGCATCGCTAAAGAACTACTGGACTCCCAGGAATGATTCCAAGCAGATACCGTTGAAACATTACTCGCCTTGTCAGAAATCGGTATGGTGCCTGCTGTGTTCAATCCCGACGCAATTTCTGTGTTTTATCGTCAATGTGATGGTCCATGGGTTAAACTAAACCAGCTGTTTACCATCGGAAACCACTACTAGTCTCCAGGGAATGAATCAAAGCACATACCATTTAAAGCGTTACTCCCATTGACAGAATTCAGCATGGTGCCTTTTGTATTCAATCCCAATGCAATTTCTGTGTTTAATCATCAATGTGAAGGCACAAGGCTTACAGTAAACCTGCAGCTGTCCTTCGGAATCTACTACTAGGCTTCCACGAATGGATCAAAGCACAGACCGCTTCAAGTGTGACACCCCTGGAAGAAATTAGCATAGTGCCTGTTGTATTTACTCCCGATGCAATTTCTGTGTTTCATCGACAATGTGTAATCCAAGGGATACAGTAAACCCGCACATCTGCATCGGAAACAACTACTGGACTCCCAGGAAAGATTTCAAGCAGAGATTTCTCTTTTTCATCGTCAATGTGAAGGTCCACGGGTTAAAGTAATCCAGCAGCTTTCCATCGGAAACTACGTCTGGATTCCCATGAATGGATCAAAGTACAAACCGTTTGAAGCATTACTCCCCTGGATAGAAATCAGCATAGCGCCTGTTGTATTCAATCCCGATGCTATTTCTGGGTATCATCGTCAATGTGAAGGTCCAAGGGTTACAGTAAACCTGGCATTGTGCATCGAAAACAACTACTGGACTCACAGGAAACATTCCAGGAAGAGACCGTTTGAAACCTTCTTGGCTGGATAGAGGTCGGTATGGTACCTGCTGTATTCAATCCCGGCGCAATTTCTGTGTTTCATCGTCAATTTGAAGGTCCACGGCTTAAAGTAAACCTGCAACTTTCCATCGGAAACCACTACTGGACTCCCAGGAATGGATCAAAGCACATACCGTTTGAAGCGTTACTCCCCTGGACAGAAATCAGCATGGTGCCTGTTGTATTCAATCCCGATGCAATTTCTGTGTTCCACCGTCAATGTGAATGTCCTATGGTTACAGTAAACGTGCAGTTGTGCATCGAAAACAACTACTGGACTCCTAGGAAAGATTCCAAGCAGATACCGTTTGAAACGTTACTCGCGTGGACAGAAGTCGGTATGGTGCCTGATGTATTCAATCCCGACGCCATTTCTGTGTTTCATCGTCAATCTGAAGGTCCACGGGTTACAGTAAACCTTCAGTTGTGCATCGGAAACAACTACTGGACTCCGAGGAAGGATAGGACTCTTCAAGTGGGCAGCTGAGCCACCGAATGTTAGTCATACGTAAGATATCTGCAACTATTTGTAATAACAGGTTAAACGTTGCAGCTAACATCCTCACAATTACTTATCTCTGTGGGACCTAATCATCAGTGATGTCAGACACATGCGATTTTAAGAGCTTGTATTTACAGATGGTGCAGTGTATTCTAAGTCTGAACACATGTGAGTACAGGGCTATTACAAATGATTGAAGCGATTTCATAAATTCACTGTAGCTCCATTCATTGACATATGGTCACGACACACTACAGATACGTAGAAAAACTCATAAAGTTTTGTTCGGCTGAAGCCGCACTTCAGGTTTCTGCCGCCAGAGCGCTCGAAAGCGCAGAGAAACAAAATGGCGACAGGAGCCGAGAAAGCGTATGTCGTGCTTGAAATGCACACAAATCAGTCAGTCATATCAGTGCAACGACACTTCAGGACGAAGTTCAATAAAGATCCACCAACTGCTAACTCCATTCAGCGATGGTATGCGCAGTTTAAAGCTTCTGGATGCCTCTGTAAGGAGAAATCAACGGGTCGGCCTGCAGTGAGCGAAGAAACGGTTGAACGCGTGCGGGCAAGTTTCACGCGTAGCCCGCGGAAGTCGACGAATAAAGCAAGCAGGGAGCTAAACGTACCACAGCCGACGGTTTGGAAAATTTTACGGAAAAGGCTAAAGCAGAAGCCTTACCGTTTACAATTGCTACAAGCCCTGACACCCGATGACAAAGTCAAACGCTTTGAATTTTCCGCGCTGTTGCAACAGCTCATGGAAGAGGATGCGTTCAGTGCGAAACTTGTTTTCAGTGATGAAGCAACATTTTTCCTTAATGGTGAAGTGAACAGACACAATGTGCGAATCTGAGTGGTAGAGAATCCTCACGGATTCGTGCAGCAAATTCGCAATTCACCAAAAGTTAACGTGTTTTGTGCAGTCTCACGTTTTAAAGTTTATGGCCCCTTTTTCTTCTGCGAAAAAAAACGTTACAGGACATGTGTATCTTGACATGCTGGAAAATTGGCTCATGCCACAACTGGAGACCGACAGCGCCGACTTCATCTTTCAACAGGATGGTGCTCCACCACACTTCCATCATGATGTTCAGCATTTCTTAAACAGGAGATTGGAAAACCGATGGATCGGTCGTGGTGGAGATCATGATCAGCAATTCATGTCATGGCCTCCACGCTCTCCCGACTTAACCCCATGCGATTTCTTTCTGTGGGGTTATGTGAAAGATTCAGTGTTTAAACCTCCTCTACCAAGAAACGTGCCAGAACTGCGAGCTCGCATCAACGATGCTTTCGAACTCATTGATGGGGACATGCTGCGACGAGTGTGGGAGGAACTTGATTATCGGCTTGATGTCTGCCGAATCACTAAAGACGCACATAGCGAACATTTGTGAATGCCTACAAAAACTTTTTGAGTTTTTGTATGTGTGTGCAAAGCATTGTGAAAATACCTCAAATAATAAAGTTATTGTAGAGCTGTGAAATCGCTTCAATCATTTGTAATAACCCTGTAGATTATATGGGTGACATAGGGGCAGTTTTACCAAATAGCGGTATTTTATATAACCGATAAAAATAAAAAGCTTTATTTTTTAGACAAAACAGAAGGCAATTACATGCATGTAAAACGACATCTTTATCTATAAATTACCGCAATAACTCAATTTACCCACTCATTCCACCCACGCGCCCAAATTGACAGGTAGCTGAAATTATATTTTCAACTGCACTCTAAATATAAAGCACATAAATTTAACAACGTGGTTGAAATTATACTTTCAATTGCCTTCGCAGTATAAATAATACAGGTTTTAGAAAATATTTTGTACGAAATATTAACAGAGTGAATTCTATATAGCGAAATTCATTATCATTATTTTTAAGTTTCTTCTTACTTTAACATCACCTTCTTCAAAGAACTGTAAATCTCAATAATTATAAATTTTCTATCGAGTTCTCTACAAATTAGTTCCCCATATCTAGTTTTTAAAAATTCACAACCACTAACCTCATTCAATTCATTTCATTTAAAAAAATTAGAACTGCTTGCATTATTGAGCTTCTTCAGTAGAGTATCCATTTATATAGAATAAAGTTAATAATATTATAATTTTCACCCAAAATATATGCTGAGCATGATACATAACATGTTTCTTTCCATACATGACAATGTAGGCAATTGTACCTTTGGCAATTTTATCGTTTAAAGTGGCAACTAATTACATTGTTGGATTCTGTGTGGCTATAACATTTATTTTCCTAGATGTATTTATAGCAAAAATAATATAATTTCCAATAAAACTGAGTGGATATACGTTAAAATCACTATTAAATTGAGTTACTCTCTTGAAATCTAGGAAAGCGTGATATGTTTTCACGTAATCATTTGGTGGATATAGATTCCACATTGTTTGAGGAAAAACTTCGTTTCTTCTATTCTCTATGTAGATATTCTGCAAATTATTATGATCTAATATAGAAGAATCAATTAGCAGATTACTTTTACGATTAGTTTGAAACATAACGAACATAAAATAAGCATATCAAACTCTGGAGAATTATAATAATTAGTAACATGTAGCTCAAAATTTCTTTTTACATCTAATCAAGCTACTTCAACTGCATGTTACTCAAAGAAAGAAATTAGAATTTTTGGATTTCTTAGTCTTCCTTCTTCTAGTTCTAGTGAATATTTTCATTCATAGTTTACGACTGGAACACTATAAATACTGATACAATCTCATCTGCTTTTGGAATAGTACCCTTTTTCTTAACTCCAGCACTTTTTATCATCCCATCTTAGAATATCATCTCCAGCACTTTCAAGTAAAAAAATTACTGTTAAATCTCCTTCCCGCATCACTTCTTTATAATCTCTGGAAAAAAAACCACACAAATCTAGTGGGAAAAGTACTTCATTTTTCTTACATTTTTCTTTACATTATTAAGGATACTACCTCCCATGGCCCACTCATGAGCTAGAGTGGAAGTCAATCGATAGATGAAGATGGTTGTTCCATTCTAGACCAAATTTTTTTTCCTTTCTTTATGGTGATAATATCAAACAGCTTTGCCATGTAGTTATCAATCGACCTCCTGTGGCTCACTCATGAGCTAGAGTGGAAGTCAATCGATAGATGAAGATATTAATGGCTGTTCCATTCTAGACCAAATATTTTTTTCCTTTCTTTATGGAGGTGACATCAAACAGCTTTGGCATGTAGTTATCAATCAATTTTTATTGGATTTTCAATCATATGTTATTATGTGTATCATTAGTAATAATAATACTGAAGTTGATATACAGTTCAACATGGTTAAGATGAACCAAACCATCACCAATATTTATATTAACTTCTGTGTTCTTGTTGGGGATATTGAGATTATTGTAGTCTTGTCATTCACAGGAAGTTAATAAAACTGGTAACTCACGCGATTTTGTTCCTCTTTTAGTAAGGAACAGTTTCATTGAGTTTCTAAAACAACTGTTGCATTAGCACCAATAAAGTCAATGAAATGATCATTCTCATAAGTTAGAGTAATTTCTTAATCTTGAGGTATCAAAAATTGCAATTACACAGGATAATGTGGTTCATGAATTATTAGTCGAGAAAATTCAGTATTGGATTGAAAGAAGCAATAATATTAGTTACTCGTTGAAAATATTCATTACAAACATTGCATCAAGTAGATTAAAATTTATGTTGATTAATTCTAACAGAATAATGTTAGGAAGATCATTAGAAACAGTCATTTCCTCAGCTATAACAATCTGATCACTAAATCCAAGCACACTTCTGATACTATCTATTATATACATGAGTAATTTTAAGTTGTAGTGGCACTCAGTAGTTAGTCTGTTTATAATTCCAAGTGCTTTAATGTTTATATGAGGCTTTCTGGAATGAATAAATTTTTATAAGTTTTTCAAACTATATTAACACGCAGGAATCACTATTGTTTCTCTGTCACCATACAGTTCATTATTTTTCGATGTAATATTCTGAGTTAAAAAAGCTGAATAAGGGCCAACCAGTGCAACATTAATAAGCTGTTTCATATAGGCACTGTCAGTCTTTTTTTGAGAGAAGGTAACTCACCACTCAGTTGTAATACTGTACTCCTTTATTAATAAATATTTTATTTAACTAAATGAAAGCTGTTTGAGAACCAAAAATTAAGAATTCCAGGAAAGAAACCAAAATGTAAACATGGTAAGCTTTTATGAAATACAACTCAATGTGCAGTAATTGGACAAAGTTGTTGTGGGAAAGCTACATTAATTATTCCAACTATATTCTAGCTCCAGAATGGTTGAAATGAAAAAAAATTAATCACTTGTCCATTAATTCTAATAGTTTGGATCAACCAATACATAGAGAATTTATAAAAAGATTGAAAATAAGCATAATGAGAACATTGAAACTTTTAGTGAAATTATGCCCCTAGACTCTTCACACTAGGTAAAACATTTATGGATGAAGTTACAAAAAGTTTCTCACCAACTGGCCACCAAGAACTTTTTACCTAGTGTGAGGAAGCAAGTGGGAGCAGTAAGAATTGGCAGTAGCTTTACCTACTAAGAATGGCTAGTAGACAAGAAGCTTTCTTTATGATCTCTTAATAGTTAGTGTACATAAGCTAGTGAAATGAGTGAGTGTTGCTAGTAACATTTTCTGTCAAGAGTAGCTAGTGGATGAGAATCTTTTTGTAGCTTTGTTTACAAATTTTTTACCTAGTGTGAAGAAGCTAGTGAGAGCAGTAAGAATTGGTGGCACATTACCCACTAAGTATTACTAGTAGACAAGAAGCTTTCTCTATGATCTCTCATAGATTTATTACTTAGTGTTAAGATGCTAGTGAGATGAGCAAGGGTTGCTTGTAACATTACCTACCATGAGTGGCCAGCAAGTGAGAAGCTCATAGCAGCTTCTTTCATAATTTTTTACCTAGTGTCAAGGAGCAAGTGAGACCAGTAAGAATTGGCATTAGCATTACCTACAGAGAATGGCTAGTAGAGAAGAAACTTTCTTACGTTTGTTTACTTTTTCATCTACTCTGTGTACACCAAAATAAACATTAAGCATATGTTTCACTAGTTTGTAAGCTGTACTTTCATACTTTGTAATACAAAATGTTTTATCTTGTTCAGGTCTTCCACTATTACAACCAGATAACCTTTGTGAAAATTTATTTTAAGATAATTCATCACCAACTTTAATTTTTCTTGACCTACTGCTTGTTGTTGTTGTGATCTTCAGTCCTGAGACTGGTTTGATGCAGCTCTCCATGCTACTCTATCCTGTGCAAGCTTCTTCATCTCCCAGTACCTACTGCAGCCTACATCCTTCTGAATCTGCTTAGTGTATTCATCTCTTGGTCTCCCTCTACGATTTTTACCCTCCACGCTGCCCTCCAATACTAAATTAGATGTGGCAAATAATTAATTTGTTTTTTCTTTATCTCTACTGCATCAGAAAGTATACTTATTGGCTGTAAGCATTCTTTTCCTTTTGCTTGTATTTCTATCATTTATTGTTAAATAATTTTTTGAGATTTATTTTTTGAACTATTGTAATAGAATTCAGGTAACTGAATAAATTATTTTCTAAAGATATGTATTATATTTTACTTGTTTACATTGTTTTGTTTTGAATGAAATTACCGAATTTTTAAAACTTTCAACAGCAAATAAAATCACTTTCTTTTGAACAAGATTATTAGTTCTTGATAACTAAATTTCGTTTTCTATAAATTCATATTATAGAGCCATATAATGGTCACATATTGTTTCTGTACACGATATTTAGTTGTCTCTAAGAAAATTAATATAAATGTTTTTCATTTATTTAAAATTTCTATTGGGATGAATGGATACATCTAGAATTCAATATATAAATAATAAAAGTTCATTCGCCATAAGAACATTTTTATCTTCAAACGATGGAAACCAAATGTTTTTAACCCAGTTTTCCAAATTCAGCTGACAACTGTTGTTGTTAATAAATTGAAATACATTCATAATAGAAGGTTTGGGTTATTTTGGGGGAGGAGACCAGGCAGCGAGGTTATCAGTCTCATCGGATTAGGGAAGGACAGGGAAGGAAGTTAGAGGTGCCCTTTCGAAGGAACCATCCTGGCATTTGCCTTGAGCGATTTAGGGAAATCACGGAAAACCTAAATCAGGATGGCCAGATGTGGGATTGAACCATCGTCCTCCTGAATATGAGTCCAGTGTGCTAGTCGCTGTGCCACCTCACTCAGTCATAATAGATGTTGTATTTAAGGTACCTGCAACTGGACATAGAGTAAAGACTGCTACAACTGTCACTGACTCCATACAATAAAAATATATCAGATACAATTGCTTAGCTGTATTTCACTAATTTCCTTAAGATTGTGTCACTATAGATCAGATTTTCTTTTTCATGAAATGTGTATTGTATTAAAAACTCATAAACGAAATAAAAATTACATAGTAGAAATACTAGTTAGAAAGAAATTTGGGAGTGTAAAAATTTTACCTATACATTATGTAGTCTGCAGCAACATGAAATAACATTCATTTAGTAATATGAACTTTGTTTTGCAATGTGAAAATGAAGGTAATCCTTCAAGTACTCAATTGGTAGGCCGTGAAGTTAGATCCATTTTCTTAATCTTATAATTTCTCATATGTGAATATCATATTTGATCCTCTTATAAAAGAACCTGCTAAATCATACTTTTATGGTAATGGAAATAATTATCCTGTTGTTTTGCACAATATTCAATATATTTCTTAAATCGTCTCAGATTCTCTTCATGAGTCATTTTTACATATTTGTCTTATATTTTCCCAGATTCTTTCTCAGAACGTATCCTAATTTTTGTGTCGCCAATAACATAATGATGCTTTTCTAATTTATATATTGTTGAAATTTCCTTACCGATTGTAACAACTTATGAGTTTCCATTGTATTTAATAAATAATAATTGATATTACACTGATGAAAATTATCTCAATAAATGGAAGGGATTATATGTAATAAGTGTAAAATTTGTGAATGGGAGAAGTCAATTGATAACTTTAACTCACATGAATATACAAAGGATAAACATTCACATATGTGTAAGTAATGTATTAGAAACTATCAAAGAAATACATCTATTCAAGAGTTTCAGTGTGTGTGGAAAAAATATTATATCTGAATATTGTAAAAAAAACGTTTACAATAAGTTTCATGCGAGGAGAATTCTAAAATATCGTTATCTATGGAAAATGATGATTGTGATAGTTCAACAAAAATGTATAGTTTCTCAAGAAATTAAAGGTATTAATTGTTTTTACTTAAATTCTCGAAGGGACAAACTCTCAAATGAATGGTTGCTATGTCAAATACAAGATAAGCTGAAAAAAGGTGTGTAAAAGTGGAAAAGATGTAATTAAAAGTTATCACAAAAAACATTTATGTACAAAGAACCAAAAAGTGAAAACGAAAGTTATATTTCAAAAGCCTAATGTTCTGTATCTCTAATAGAGGGAGGAATTGACAGTTGCCCAACTCCATGATTATTGTAGAAGGAATAATTTGCAGTGATATTATAGTTAGAAAAGCTGATTTAATTACATTTATTATTGGTCATTTTAATATTGAAAAAATCTTGGAAACAATTACGATTTCATAAAATCGGAGGTGATGACGAAATTTTTCAAAATATAGAACCTAAACCACTGAAAGAAATATATCCTTTTTGTAATAATGTATTTGAGAGGAAAGAGACAGAAAAACAATTATAGATCATCTAGTTGATACAGCATTTAAAAACAGATTGCAAACTATAACTTTTGAAAATAATATACATTCAGTTGAGCTGGATTATTTCTTAAATGCGGAAAAACCAAAAATTATGAAAATAGTTACAGAAAATTTAGAGTAATTTAATGGTTTGAAAGTAAATATATATTTATTTTGTGAGTACAGATTGCAGACAAATGATAAAGTTCAGAAATTTGGACAACAAACACAAACCTATACTTTCATTACAGAGAAAGCATGGGGATCAGAATGGACTTTAAAAAGAGTTATTTGGGCTTCAATTAGAAATTAACAGATATGTTCCATTGAGAGGATCATCTTGCATCGAAGTACGAGAAAAATAAACGATAATTAAGCTCCTATTAATGTAAAAAAATAGTGAGGTGGTTTGTGGTTTGTGGGATTAAAGGGACCAGACTGCTACGGTCATTGGTCCCTTTTTCCAAATACTAAAAACACCCACAGAGAATAAAAACGAGGAACAGAATAGATCACATATGACACAGAGCAAGAGAAACTTAGACAAAGACCAGACAAGACGAGCTAAAATCACACAGAGTGTCATGGTGGTTGGCCAACCATGGAAACAAAAAAGGAAAAGCCATCCAACGAGAAACACATCAAAAACCCAGATTAAAATCGTAGGCCAATGGCCAGAATCAACACAAAACAACATAACAAATACTCAGATTAAACGATAAAAACCCCCTGCCCGAATAAAACGCAAAACTAAGTCCACCATGGCAGAGTCATCGATTAAAAGGGCAGAGAGCGTGTGAGGCAGCGCCAACGTCTGCCTGAGCACAGATAAAAGTGGACAGTCCAACAAAATGTGGACCACTGTCAATGCCGAGCCGCAGAGGCAGAGAGGGGGGGTCCTCACAGCGCAATAAGTGGCCATGGGTCATCCGTGTGTGCCCAATACGCAGTCGGCAGAGGACGACAGACTCCTTGCGAAAGACTCACAAGGAGGAGTGCCACATAGTCGTCGTCTCCTTGACGGCACCGAGTTTGTTGGGGTAGGCCAGACTGCGCCATTCAGCGTCCCAAAGCGAGATAATTTCGCGGCGTAAGACTGCCCTCAAATCAGGCTCCGGAAGGCCAATGTCTAGAGGGGGTTCACTGGTGGCCTGTTTGGCCGGGCGGTCAACACGTTCATTGCCCGGGATACCGACATGACCGGGGGTCCACACAAAGACCACAGAGCGGCCGTAACGGGCAAGAGTATGCAGGGACTCATGGATAGCCATCACCAAACGAGAACGAGGGAAACACTGGTCGAGAGCTTGTAAACCGCTCAGGGAATCGCTACAGATAACGAAGGACTCACCTGAGCAGGAGCGGATATACTCTAGGGCACGAAAGATGGCGACCAGCTCAGCAGTGTAAACGCTGCAGCCATCCGGCAAGGAACGTTGTTCAGAATGGTCCCCTAGAGTTAGTGCATAACCGACATAACCAGCAACCATCGAACCGTCAATGTAGGCAACGCCAGAGCCCTGATACGTGGCCAGGATGGAATAAAAGCGGCAGCGGAAGGCCTCTGGAGGGACTGAGTCCTTCAGGCCAGTGCCAAGTCGAGCCGAAGGCAAGGGCGAGGAACACACCATGAGGGTGTACGAAAAGTGGCCCGGAAAGGAGGTGGAACAGTGAAAACCTGAAGCCCAGAGAGAAGCTCTTTGATGTGGACCGCGATCGTACAACCTGACCGGGGCCGAAAAAAAATTGTGATGAAAAATGTTTTATGTGGTGTATAAAATCTGCATTATGTATATTGATCAGAAATCAGAAAATTTTGAATTTCCTCTGGTTGTTGATAACATTCCAAAAACTGAGAGTAGAATTAATGGCATTTGTTAACGTTTATTTATCTCATGAACAGTATCAAGTGTATCTACCAAAAATTAGAAAACTTAAGAAAGAAAACATGTAAATTTTTTATATTTTAAAAACAATGGAAACCAACATTATTGTTGGATTAAAGGTTTTTTCTTCATTCTTTTTAGCTGATATCTCAAAACATAAAGGATCCAAATTTATCTGTAATACATGTTTATTCCACTTCATTAGTCAAGAGAAATTAGATTGCCACACACCAAATTACTCAGTAACAAACCATTAAAAGTTGAGTTACCACAGAAAGTGTCATATGTAAGTTTTGAAAAACAGATATAAATAGGAAGTCCCATTTGTTATTTATGAAGGTTTTGAGAGTATATTGAAAATATGGACCACTGTCAACCAAATCCACGAAATTCATGTACAACGAAATATCAAAATGTACTGAGTTGGTTATTATATCAGATACATTAATGGACATTATAAATATAGTGTTGTATACACAGAACTAAATTGTCATAAAAAAGTTATTGACTGTATAAAAAAGAGGTTGAAGAAATTGGAAGAAAATATGCTGAAACTGGAGAAAATTGAAGAAATGAGACCATTATCACTTGAAGAACAATGAGGTCATGTGTACTGAAAACTTGTACATTACATAGATGTCATTATACAAGAAATAATAAAAAAGTTCGTTACCATGATCACTTAACTGATATATATATATATATATATATATATATATATATATATATATATATATATATATCCATTATGTAATAATTATAATTTACACTTAAAACATCCCAGTTTGGTACGAATTTATTTACATAATTTATCAGGATATGATTCTCATTTGTTTGTGAAAGAACTTGCTTATGATAATAAGATCATAGATTTAATACAAAGCAATGAGGATACATACATTATTATTAATAGTATTATTATGTGAGATTAGACCCTGTTGAATCACATAAAGCTGCTTGATTTTTTTCTTTTTTTCCACACTGCTCTAATTTTTTCTCCATGGTCTCTCTTCCTTTTCTCTGTGCTTTTTTTTCCAGCTTTCTTTGGAGCTTCGATCTCTGACATAACTTCCCATCTGTCAGCTTTCTGCTTAAATACCTTTCTGTCCAAAATATCTCATTGGAATTTAGAATCGATGCCTCTGCTATATATTTACCTTTGCTGCAGTTGCTATGGACTCTTTTATAGACGTTCCTATTAACATGGTTGTGTTTTGTCTACCCTTGTGTTACATTCGTTCAGTGGATGTTAATGAAAGGATTTATGTTCACTACCAAACTGTAACCATGTGTTTATTTCAAGTTCAATAACAACAGGTTATGGGCTGAGTCACAGTCACTCAGCAGTTTATCTGAAGTGATTAAAAACTACGTTTTTTCGTCACATTAAGATGCAGATACAGAACGCCGATATCATGAGTCCAGTCAGTGCTAATTCGTTGCCATTAATTGAATAACTGAAAGGAAGAGTAAATTACAATACATGGCAATTTGCAATGAAAATTTATTTACAGCACGAACAACTGTGGCAGTGTATAACAGGCGAGATGAAAGATGAAGTTAAGATATGCCCTGTAAGGGCCAAAATAATCTTATCAGTTGATCCTGCTATTTATGTGCATCTCCAGAACACGTCTTCTGCAAAAGAAGTGTGGGTTGAATTAAAACTAAGTTATGAAGATTCAGGACTTTATCGATGAATAGGCTAGTTGAGAACGAAATCAACACGATTGGAGAACGTCTATGGAAGAATATGTGTCGAGAATAATTTTAACGTCAACAAATTGAACGATCTTAACTTTGAAGTTAAATACGAGTGGGTAGGATGCATCTCATTAGCTCGGCTGCCTAATGAGCACAAACCAAGGATAATGGGTTCAGAGAACTCCAACACGCCAATAATGGGCAATTCCATTAAAAACAAATTACTACAGAAAATTCCATTCAAAAGAAGTTACTACAGGAAGTAAAGGATGAAGCGAGAGCAACACGATGTTAATGACGTGGCTCTCCAGGCGAATAAAAAAGACAAGCAAATCAGCTCACACGACAATCGCAGAGGTCCAAGATGTTACAACTACAACAAATATGGACACATAGCGATAAATTCTCGCAGTAAAAACAAGGCAACCGAAAAATCAGTAATTAAAGAAACCAGTTACAAGACATTCTTCATGATGCCACCGTCAACTAAAACTATACACAAAGACTGGTTTGTGGATTCTGGTGCATCAGCTCACATGTCACACCATCCATGTGATTTAAATTTCCTGGCGTCATTTCCCAGTTTACAAGTGGTCGTGGCCAACAACCAAAATTTACCCGTTAAAGGGAGAGGTTGCACGCATATTAAATCTGTGGCAGGCAGAGAGAAAATAAATATTAAGGTGCTGAATGTACTTTATGTTCCTCAGCTGGGTACAAATTTACTTTCTGTGAGCAAAATAGTGCAACAGGTCACTCAGTCATTTTTGACAATAGAGGCTGTCGCATTCGAGATACAGAGAAGAAATTCATAGCTACAGTATCGTTAGTCAAGGGAATATATTGGCTGGACCAACCAAGTGATCGCAGTGCAGAAACAAAATACGCATCCTTGTCTATCGATGTGAATTTATGACACAGAAGATTAGGCCACCTACGCTCAGATGCGACAGAAGAATTACGAAAGGGTTTGGCTAATGGCATCAAATATAAAGGAGCCGTCGACACTCCGTGTGTTACGTGCCTATAAGGTAAGCAAACTATATTTTCCTTTCCTCACTCCACTTCTAGAGCTAAAGGGATTTTGGAGTTAGTATATTCAGATTTGTGTGGTCCAATGCAAACCACATCGATTGGTGGAGCTGAATAACTAACTGTGACTGATGATTTCTCTGGAAGGATTTTGTATTCTGTCAGCAACAAATACCAAGTACCTGACATTATACGCAATTTTAAAAAGTTCATAGAGACTCAGTCGAAAGGCTTTGTATCTTGCTAACCGATAATCGAAAAGAATATGTAAATGAAACAGTGGCGAAATTTTTAAGGGAAGACGAAGTTAAACATGAAACCACTGTTCCCTACAGTCCAGAACAAAATGGTGTGGCGGAAAGGTACAATAGAACAATCGTGGAAAAGGCAAGATGTATGTTATTTGAAGCGAAATTGCCTATGAATTTTTGTGGGGAAGTACTGACAAAAGCTTTGAACAACCTAATGCCAGAGCAAGCTTTCTTAGGGAAGAAACCTGACCTCCAGCATCTAAGATTATTCGGTAGTAAGGCATTTGTCCACATACCAAAAACCATTAGGCTAAAATGGGACAAGATATGTGTTCAGTGTTTACTTGTTGGATACTGTGAAGATAGCAAGGCACACCGGTTATTCCATTCGGTTCAACAAAGAATCATTAAATCCAGATATGTGATATTTAAAGAAGAAACAATTCAAGAGAATAATAACAAGCCAGGGACAAGTGATCTTTGCTGGAAACAAATCAGATATCTATTCCATTCACAAATAAGGAGGAGAACATTACGATTGAAGATGGCTCAAGGGACAACGGATCCGATAACAGCATTTCAGAAGAAACGGGCTTAGTCGAAATAGAAGAAGAATCAGAACCGCCTCAACAAGCGCTCAGAAGATCTTCCAGAACACCCATACCGAAGAAGATGGATGATTATGTGACCTATCTTACTAAAGAAGATTCACAAGAATCAGAGCCACAACTTTGGAAGTACTTTGCAATCCAAGGATTCAGAGAACTGGTTTCAAGCAATAGAAGAAGAATTGAAGTCACATGCGGAAAATAAAACTTTGGAGTCAGTTATCCTGCCTCAAGGCAAAAAAGGGATGGATGCTAGGTGGGCCTTTAAGATAAAAAGAGACTAACAAGGACAGATAATTCTCCATGAAGCTCGACTTGTAGTTAAGGGATGTTCAAGTTAAAGGTTTAGACTATGAAGAAACATACTCACCAGTGATACGATACAATTCACTCAGATATTTGTTTAGTCTAGCTGCTAAATACGACTCGGACATTGATCATTGTGATGTGGTGACATCTTTTTTGCAAGGTGATTTGAAAGAAGAGAGTTATGTCAAAATTCCCACAGTTGACTACACGTCAAGAACAGTGAAATGTGAAGATATTAAAAGACTCAAGAAAGCAGTGTATGGACTTAAAGAGGGAAGTCGCTATTGGAATTTCAAACTGGACAAAGTTCTACGAAGTTTAAAATTCAGCAGGTCCATCACTGATCCATGTGTTTATCACAGAAACCAAGAAAGTGATATATCAATTGTAGCTGTTTACGTAGATGACATGCTGGTATTTTGTAACAATATGCAAAAGGGAATTGCATTTAAAGAACAACTAAAGGAACAACTTAAACTAAAGGACCTTGGAGAAGTATCCAATTGTCTAGGGATCCGTGTGACAAGAGATCATAAGCTTGTACTTTTATGGTTGGATCAGGCTCATTACATAAATCAGATTTTACGAAAGTATAACATGGAAGACTGTAATCCAGTATCCACTCCGCTTGACAATAACCAAGTATTAATTCCTAAAATGAGCCCAAAAACAGGGAGAGAAAGAGCAGCCATGAAGAAAGTCCAAATTAAAGACGCCATATGTATCTTAATGTATGCACAATTAGATACTAGACCAGATCTAGCGTACGCAATTGGAGTTGTGAGCCAGTTTAATAATAACACTGGAATATCCCACTGACAAGTTGTAAAGCGAATCCTAAGGTATATAAAGGGAACTAAAGACTTCAAGCTACAGTTTTCCATAGAAGATCATGACATCACAGGTTACACTGATGCTGACTGGTCTGGGGACATAGGGGATAGTAAATCAACCAATGATTTTTTATTTGTGTAAAAAGGTGCAGCAATTAATGGAATAGTAAACAACAACCAACAGTAACTCTCTCGACGACGGAAGCAGAATATATGGATTTAACTTCTGCGTGTCAGGAAGCAGTTTGGCTGAATCATCAAAAGAGAGATATCCCCTTTCCCATAAGAGGGGCCCAGTAAGATTGTTTTGCGATAACAAAGGTGCAATTGATCTATCAAAGACAAATGGATACAAAGGTCGCACTAAACACATTGACACCAGGCATCATTTCATCAGGGAAAAGATAGATACAGGAGGAATCACAGTGGACAAATTTCCACAAATGGAATGCTTGCAGATATGATTACAAAGCCACTGCCAAGAACCAGACATGAGCAACCAACTGAAGAATTTGGACTGCGACAATGAAGTACTGAGAGACATTCCTCTAGTGGGGGTGTTGGAATTTAGAATCGATGCCTCTGGTACATATTTATCTTTGTCGCAGTTGCTACGGACATCTTAAGGACGTTTCTACTAACGTGGTGATGTTTTGCCTACCCTTGTGTTACATTCATTCTGTGCATGTTAATAAAAGCATGTATATTCACTTTCAAACTGTAACCGCATGATTGTTTCAAGTTCAACAACATATCTGAATAATTTATCTGTGTTTCTTGCAGGGCCTTTTTGACCTCTTGTTTCCAGGGTATAGTTTTAAGTCCTTCTATGTATTTAAGAATATTTTGCATAAGTCTTCTTTTGTGAAGTCTAGAGACGTGCGTGTTAGATTTTAATCGCATTTTCATAACATCTGCTGCAAGGCTGGACAATTTCTGAGTTGTTTGACGAGATTGGGGTCTACAGCACCCTTCTGTTTTCTTTGGCCCTAGTACCTTTCTCATAATTTTTTATTCTTCCTTTAGTAAGTTTTCAAGATCACCTTATGTGTGGACTGTCAGGGGTTCACCTGCATAAAGCCTTCAGGTTTTAGTACTGTGTTATATTGCCGAATTTTATTGTTATTGGACATGCATTTTTAATGCACTCCTTGTAGGATCTTACATGGGCTCTCTTCTGTTTTTGGAGGCGAACATTTTGTGCTGTTTTCTCTCACACTGTAGATTCAATGACTTCACATACGTATTTAAAATATGGGACTCTATTGATATTTTGTAATCAGATTTTGGGTGTCAGTTTTTGTGGCGATGAACTCAGAATTTAGGATAGATATTTGTAGACCAAATTTCTCTGCACATTCTCCAAAGGTTTCAACCTGTTTGATAGCTGTTGTCTCATCATATGCTAATAAGGCTAAACCGAAAAGCTAGGCATGAAAGTCTTATGTCATCCTTGACTCACCTCATCTGTATAGGTTTCCAGCAGTTCTTATACTTCAACTCCTTTTCCCATTTACGGACGACCTTCTCCAGCACAAGAAGAGACAGAACATCACCTTGTCAGACATCAGTTTTGATCAGGATGGGCTTGGATACTTCACCCATGAATTTCACCTTGGCGGTTGTATCAGTCAATATTTCTTTGATGAGGGCAAGGGTTTTGGGATCTAACCCTTGTTCTCCAAGGATATCAAAAAGTGTTTGTCAGTCAACTGAGTCATATGCGTTTCTAAAGTAAACAAATCTGTAAATTATTGGGCTATTTGTGACTGCTTTGTATTTCTCCACGGTCTTTAGTTTGAAAATTTGTTGTGTGCAGGATCTACTGGAGCAGCAACCACCTTGGTATTCGCGAACTTTGTTTTCCAGTTGTTCTTGTGCTCTTTGCACAAGAGAGGCTGATAGAACTTTCTATGTGATCTGAAGTAGGGATATGCCTCCATAATTACATACTTCACATTTGACTCCCTTTTTGTGTAATGGATGATTAAGCCCACATTTCCCTTCCTGGTGTAAGTTTTCTGTCTCCCAAATATCTACAATGATATAACACTCAGAGAATTGCACCTAGAGTTTTCAGTAGCTTAGCAATAATCACCTCTTCACCAGATGCCCTATTGTTTTTTGATTTTGATGATGTGTTTGTGAATTTCTTCTTGTGTTAGTGGGGATGATTCAGAGTGCATGTAAATAGGTCTTTCCTTAGGGAATCTCGAAGGTGGTTCTGGACGATTAAGGAGCGTTGAAAAATAATGTGCCAGCTACTTACAGTTTCCCAGGTTAGTGTGTGCAAGTTTTGCATCAGACACAGCAAACAAAATGTATGTTTCAAGAAATCAGATGGAAAATTTGCACTGACTAACCAGGGAAATACATACATTAGTTTGGGAAACAAGACCGAAACAATGAAGATGAGATTTATTGACACATTTATGCTCATGGCTTGTTCACTTGATAAACTTTCATCGATCTGAAGAGAGTTTAAAAGAAGGACATCAGAAAATTTTGATTGGAAGAGCTATTCAATCTAGTGACCAGAAAAGATGTACAGCCATATGGTTATGTGGATTCTTGGAAAAAATTTGAAGAAGAGCAGCTTCCATCAAAAGAAGATTTTTACAGTTAACTGAAATAGTGTGACATAACTACATCATGTACAATTAGTATGGAGAAATATATTAACGACCTTGGTGAATATCATGATATGTATCTAAAACCGATGTTTTGTTATTGGTTGATGTATTTGAGAATTTAGAAAACCATATATTACAGCTTGCGCCAATGGCATTGCTGCAGTGATGACACCAGTTCCCATCAGATAATCGCAGTTAAGCGCTGTCAAGCTGGGCTTGCACTTGGATAGGTGACCATCCAGCCTGCTGAGCGCTGTTGGCAAACTGGGTGCACTCAGCCCTTGTGAGGCAAACTGCAGAGCGACTTGGTTGAGAAGTAGCGGGTCTGGTCTTGTAAACTGACATATGGCTGAGAGAGCAATGTGCTGATCACATGCACCGCCACATCAGCATGTAATGACGCTTGTGGGCTGACGATGACACAGCGGCCATTTGGTACCATTGGGCTCTCATGGCCTGTTTAGGTGGAGTTTTATATTACATCTTATGACTTAGATCCTTCTTGGTAATTTTACTGCAGCTGGTGTATCGTGGGGTGCACAGTTGAAAATGACTAAACAACCATTTGATTTATTATACAATCATGATATGATTTTAATGGTAGAAAAATGAATAAGGAGTGGTGTATCTCACTGTTGTAAAACATATGTCAAAGCAAATAATAAATATATGAAAGATTTTGTTGATAAAAAGACATCAAATTATTTAGCATATTTAGATGAACACAACCTACATGGTTATGCTATGAGTCAGTATTTGCCGCACTCTGAATTTGAATGGGATGAGCAAAATAATTTTGATCATATGAAAACAAGTGAAACATCAGACACTGCTAAAATTGGATATAGGTTTTAAGTAGATCTCGAATATAAAAAAGATTTACATGATTTGCATACAGATTTACCATTCGCTCCTGATAATAACATTTTTCCAAGAATGTAGGAAAGTAAGTTTCTGAATGCTCTGAATGATAAAAATATTTATATAGTTCACTACAGAAATCTTAAACAATACTTGTATCTAGGAATGAAGTTAAGAAAAAGTTTAAAATTTAAACAATCTGATTGGTTGAAGAAATATATAGATTAGAATGCTCAAATGGGAATGCAATCGAAGAATAATTTTGAAAAATATTTATACTAGGTAATGAATAATTCAGTGTTTGGTAAGACAGTGGAAAATAAAAGAAGCAGGATGGATATAAAATTAGTTCCAGATGGTGAAAACAGTGATAAACTAATATCTAAGCCAAATTTTAATGGAAAAACTATATTTAATGAAAAATTGTTGGTATTCACACGATTACGAGAAAAATCAAGTTTAATATGCTAGTCTACGTTGGCATGTGCATACTCGATCTACCTAAAGAACTTATGTAGGATTTACACTATGGTGCAATGAAACAAAAATAAGGAGAAGGTATTGAACTGTGTTCCCAAGACACAGAGAGTTACATTTAAAATATAGAGATTGAAGATTTGTATGAAAGCACGAACTCAGTGACTGATTATTTATATATGAGTGATTATCCAACAGATGATACTTATGGTATTCCACAGGTAAACAAAAAAGTCTTAGGAAACATGAGGGATTAATGTAATGGAAAAATAATGGAAGAATTCTACACTTTGAGACCAAGAAGGTATGCTTATAAGGTTTGTGATAAAATAGAGAAGAACCTAAAGGTGTTAAGATATGTGTTGTTAAAAACAGAAAGAGTTTAGTAGCATATAAAGATTGTTTATTTAACGATATAGAACGATGCATATGATTCGAAGTGAAAAACATGTAATCTATGCATTGAGTCATCATGATGATAAAAGGTATGTGTTGAAAAATAAAATAAACCGATTAGCATATGGTCATTATTCATTTTTATCATGTTGCATATAGTTTACAAATTCATAGTCATCATCTACTTTAAAAAACAAAGACCTTAATTGAGGTGCATTATATGTGATTTCTGCTATCTTTTCCACAGCATAAACCCCAGTAGAATTTTTGTTGCTTTTTTCTCAGACCACTTACAACACACAAAATTTAATAAGAAGAATTTAAATAAATTTTTTTCGTACAAATGGAGGCCCTGGATATTGAAAAAGTTCTTCTATCTTCTGTAACATAAACATAAAATCCATAACACAATTACAACACCAATGGAGTGAATTTATTATTTAATTTTTATTGTCCCCACTGTTTTCTAAATCTCTATTTACTGGGTGGAAACTTCTAATAATGATGAATTGGTTTTAGTATAATTTTGTAATATTTTTGGTAAATTATTTATTGGAAAATTACAATTCGCAAGTTGTTTGGCGATCATAAAAAGAGAAAATATGCGTTTTCTGTTTCTTCCCATATTTATATAAGGCTTCCTTTATAACTATAAAATCTTATTTTGTATTCGTCTTTCCTATAAATTTGCTTTAATACATCAATACGGTCAGTACAGTCCTGTCTTCTCAAATGTTCTATAAGATGGTTTAAATTTGTTTTAGAAATATTGTATTCAACTTGCCTTGTGTTGGATTGTTATTTCTCTCAACAAAAACGTCAAATTTAAGTTGGTACCACACATTAGTCATATTTTCATGAAAAAAATTATAAACTTATTAAATTTTGATCAAAGTAAATGGATACTCTACCGAAGAAGCTTAATAATGGAAGGAATTCCAATTTGTTTAAACAGATTATTGATATAGAACTTAATGAATTGTTTTGTATTGCAGATGATGTATATTTAAAAACTAGACACAAGGAAAAATTTCTATGGAATTTTATAAAAATTTATGACCATTTTACCAAACAGATATAATAAATTAATTACAGATTGGAATATGCTGTTTTTTGAAGATGGAAGTATTAAACTGAGATACAAAGGATTGAAGAAACTTAAAAATAATAGTAATAAGTTTCAGGATCTGGAATTTTTACTCATAATGTGGCTTTACTTCGAAAGTAACTGAATGCACAATTCCATCTACCTATCAATTTGCGCTCTCGGTTGGAATGAGTGTGTAAATTGAGCTTTTGCAGTTATTTATACATGAAAATGTCGTTTTACATACCCATAATTACGTTTTGTTTTGTCTAAAAAATGGGACATTTGATTTTTTACGGTTATTTGTATACAAGATGCTCCTATTTGTAAAACTGCGTCCATGTCCCCAATAGATATCTATTCAGGAGGGCATAGTCGCCATAAAATGGCCTCTAAAGCGTACTTAATCACATAGCTCTCTTTTTGAAGGGATCATCGAACCTTTAAGACTGTGCCTTAAGTTTTTAATAGAAGTGATGTATCAGAACAGATACTTGAGGGTTACTCCGCTTTGCATCACTTCGAGACAAGGGGACAACCTTCAGTTTCAGTTCACAAGTATCAAAAGAACAATTATCCACTTAATTAATACTGTAAAGCCTCGAGTTATGCAGAAGTATCGTATCGTCCAAAATTGCGTTACTTATTTCCAGAGGTTAGACGTCATGTTTCAGTCTGTACATTTTGTTGTGTCCAACCACTCTCCCACCAGATGCCATAAGCTCACCTTGTCAAGTCCCCATACTGCCGGTGGAGGTCGAACATCTTACGGAGGGTCAACGGCATGTCGAGTAAGTCCAGAATGTTCCCAATGATGGGCAGCGTAGGCGGCCCTGGAGCGTCGATGTGGGGCTTGGTGGTCCACTTCCACCACAACACCGCCACCAAGCCGGCACAGCACCACACCACCAACTGCACCAACAGCCACAGCCACCACGCCATAGGTTAACAGGCAATGTGGGTTCCCAATAACCGACCTGCAGTCAGAACACAGCTGGTCACATATTCTCATGTTTCTCAGTACTGTGTACAGTAACGTTCAGAAATAATAGTCAGCACCAAATGATTCGTCAACAACACTGGCGTTTTAAAAGTATTACGTTCATATAAGGAACAGTCAAAATGTTTCTGTCAGAAAACATACAGTCCAGAATCGGTGTACCAGTGAGACAAACTTGCCATGGTCATTGAGGCAATCATCCAGGCGATGCACCAAGATGAAAATACCCATTAAGTGAAACACTGTGTTCTGGTGCGTGAATAAGTGTACAGCCCCTCACGACAGGAATCGGCCACCCTTAAAGTCCGTTTCCAAATGACTGAAGGTGCGATAGTCACGCGGTGTGTGTTCAGGGCTGCAAGGCGCGTGCTCGACTGCCTCCCACTTGAGTTGGCTGGATGGGTCTGGCCTCCCAGGCCGACGGGCGTCCTGAGTGGAGCCGCGACCAGCACGGCACGTGGAGAACCATTCGACAGTGGTGGATTTCGACAGATATGCTGCGCCATACGTATTCTTAATCCTCTGACGAATGTCTACTGGTGTTTGTTCCTGCACAATCAAGAAAAGAATAACAGCACGTTGGCCCTGCTTAGAAGCACTTAGTAACAACGTCGCCAACTCTGTCTTTTCTGCATTTACTGCAGACTCATCTGAAAAAGACACGAATGCTGTTTAATCTCTTGGCTACTTATCGGTGCTTAAATATCCGCATCGCTACGTTGCATATGTGCTGCGGAAACGTTTTGATCGCCCCTTATAAACAGTGCATGAAATGAAAAACATTGTTGCGAATAAAATGTCAATTAACTCTTCGAGAGGAGGTAAATTAAATAAAATTTTATTATAGAGAGGCATAAATAATAATTTACATACTTTGAATTTGATTCACTTGTAACACTTCAGTTTTATTAGTGTTATATGCTTTCTACAGGTAGTTTGTAAAAGTTCACCTTAACAACAACAAAAAAATTTTGTTGTTGTGGTCTTCAGTCCGAAGACTGGTTTGATGCAGCTCCCCATGCTACTCTATCCTGTGCAAGCCTCTTCATCTCCGAGTAACTACCACAACCTACATCCTTCTGAATCTGAATACTTTATTCACATCCTTGTCTCCTTATACGACTTTTACACGCTACACTTCCCTGCAGTACTAAACTGGTGATCCCTTGATGCCCCAGAACATGTGCTACAAACCGATCCCTTCTTCTAGTCAAGTTGTGTGACAAATCTCTCTTCTCCCCAGTTCTGTTTAATACTTCAATACCTCCTCAATAGTTATGTGATATACTTATCTAATCTTCAGCATTCATCTGTGGCACCACATTTCGAATGCTTCTATTCAATTCTTGTCTAAACTATTTATCGTCCATGATTCACTTCTGTACATGGCTACACTCCATACAATTACTTTCGGAAAACACCTCCTGACTCGTAAACCTATACTCGATGTTAACAAATTTCACTTCTTCATAAACGCTTTCCTTGCCACTGCCATTCTGAATTTTGTATCCTCTCGGACGATCACCAGTTATTTTGCTCCCCAAATAGCAAAACTCATCTATAACATGAAGTGTCTCATTTTCTAATCTAATTCCCTCAGCATCACTTTATTAAATTCAACTACATTCCATTACCATCGCCTTGCTTTTGTTGATGTTCATCTTATATGCTCCTTTCAAGACACCATTCCATTCAACTACTCTTCTCAGTCCTTTGCTGTCTCTGATAGAATTTCAATGTCACTGGCAAACCTCTAAGTTTTTCTTCTTCTCCCTGGACTTTTATTCCAGATTTTTCTTTTGTTTCCTTTACTGCTTGCTCAATATACAGATTGAATAACATCGGGGATAGGCTGCTGTTCTTTCTCACTCCCATCTCAACCACTACTTCCCTTTTCTGACCCTCTGTGCTTATAACTGCCATCTGGTTCTCTACAAACTGTTAATAACCTTTTGCTCCCCGCATTTTAGCCCTGATACCTTTAGAAGTTCTAATAGAATGATCCAATCAACATTCTCAGAAGCTTTGTGTAAATCTACAAATGCTATAAGTGTAGGTTTCCCTTTCCTTCACCTGTCTTCAAAGAGAAGTATTGCCTCCCATGTTCCTACATTTGTCCGAAATCCAAACTGATATTCCCTGAGGTCAGCTTCTGCCAGTTTTTCCATTTTTCTGTAAAGGATTCGTGTTAGTATTTTACAGCTGTGACTTATTAAAAGAGCCGGCAGCTGTGGCCGAGTGGTTCTATGGGCTTCAGTCCGGAACCGCACTGCTGCTACGGTCGCAGGTTCGAATCCTGCCTCGGGTATGGGTGTGTTAGTTAAGTTTAAGTAGTTCTAAGTCTAGGGGTCTGGTGACCTCAGTCCCATAGTGCTTAGAGCCATTTATTAAATTGATAGTTAGGTAATTTTTACATCTGTCAGCACCTGCTTTGAGGATTATTATATTCTTCTTGAAGTCTGAGGTGTATCGCCTGTCTTATACACCTTGCTTACCAAATGGAAGATTTTTGTCATGGCAGACTCTCCCAAGACTATTCAGTAGCTCTAACGGAATGTTGTCTACCCCCGGGGCCTTGTTTCGCTGTAAGTATTTCACTGCTTTGTCAAATTCTCCACGCATTATCGTATTTACGTTCTCATCTTCCTCTATATCCTCTTCCATTTCCATAATATTGCCCTCAAGTACATCTCCCTTGTATGGACCCTCTATATATTCCCTCTATATATTCCTTCCATGTTTCTGCTTTCCCTTCTTTGCTTACGACTGGTTTTAGATCTGATCTCTAAAGGTTTCTTTAATTTTCTTTAATTTTCCTGTAGGCGGTATCTTTCTTACCCCTAGTGATATACGCTTCTACATACTTACATACCTCATCTAGCCATTCCCACTTAGCCATTTTGCATTTCCTGTCCATCTCATTTTTTAGACGTTTGTATTCGGCCACTTCATTTATTACTTTTTTTATATTTTCTTCTTTCATCTATTTCTCGCCATCCGCGAGCCATGCATATACACAGTCGCACAGAAAACAGAGTAAATGCTCTCCGAATGTGGAGGTGACTGGACACAGATGAGAATAGTTCTACATTGCGGCTGCCGATCAGTGGAGGCAGCTGTGCTACATTTACAAGCAATTTTAGAACACATAACGAGAGGTTATGTCTTGATCGCATGGATCTATCCGACATAAAATCGATGGAATTGCGAAAAATGACGAGGGAATAAGTATGAATTGACCGAATATACACCGAAATGCGGTGAAATTCAGGAAATACTTGCGTATCTTCTGGTTCGCGCCGAACAATTTGTTCATGGGAACAAGAATGCGGCAACAAGAGGAATCCAAGAAAACGTCGACACCAAAACGAAAGGAATCAGGGAGCCAGTCAATTTCTTTTTCTGTCGAAGCAGCATTATACTGTATTTCTATTGAGGTACCAGTGATACACGCTAGTTGACTACTGCATGTGATGTTTTAAGGAAGACAGAGAACATTCACCTCTAAACTTACTTGCATCTGCATTAAAGGATAGCAGAGTGGACGAGGTGATCGATTGAGATGCTGTAACGAGGTACGATTTAATGGTTGACTGATGCATTCTAGAGGAGGAGAAGTTGCTGCATGTCAATTTTTCCACTGTGTGGTCCGGATAAATCAGTCGCGTGACACAGCCTGCCTTCTACTCGTATACAGCCACGTGTTCTGTATGAGGTTTAAAGCTCTGTCTACTTGCGATCGTTAACGGTGAACCTGTCAGTCATCAAAGGACTTCCATCTCATGTGTGATGAAACTTGACACATTCCTCTAAACGAACTTTGATTTATGCGATGTACTCCATCCCCCCCTGTCGCATCTTCGGTGTAAAATCGAGAATTCAGCATCGAAATTAAGTTAGCGCTAGGTGCTTGTAAGGTGCTGCAATCCCCGCATACACATTTGCCTGAAAGATGTGCTGTTTACAGATTTAGTGACGGAATGAATGTAATTTTTACATGTCGGACGCTGCTGCTATGCTTTTATCTGTTTCCTTGTAGGAGGTATCCCCCACTACTAACAATTATTTTATATAGGCTTGATGGAGGAATCGTATAATTTCTGAACCGTGATCGGATGTGAACGGTGGAGGCTATACGTCTCCAGAAAGCTATATTGTGCTCGTATCACGCAGAGAAAATGTTTTACAGAAGTAGGTTTTTCTTTTTATGGTTTGATAACATAGTTTATCGTAGAAAACCGGAAGAAGGATGTATCTCATGCGCTTGAAATATATTTCTAAAATGGAATATTAACACCGCTACATTCCACACGACTGATAGGCTAGAAACTCAGGCGATCTAACATTATAGCCCGTTTTAAGTGCAGAACGTTGTAGTCTTGCGTGTGTTTATGTTCTCTCTTACCAATACCTTCCAGGTACCGATCCTAGCCTCTAGAACAATACTTTCAAGTTGATAGCCTGGTTGATTTACGTAAAACTGCGTCGAAATCCATCCGTCTGGAGCTCCATCGCGTTTAAAAATTATTCGTTTCTTGTTCTTCTTAAGTGTCTGCTACTACATCACGGCACTTTGAAATATGTTACTACACATCGATTAGGAGTGCTAAGCTCCTCGACATGGGCGCATCTCGAGATGGGTGAGGACTCGGAAAGCTACATTCATTCACGAGACGTGGAGTGTAGCGGTCTTTTTCTGGTCTGTTGAAGATTAATTTGAATGACAATAGTAAAATGCCACAACGAGGGAACACCAACTATGATAAACTTTGTAAGTTGCGTCCTTTCCTAGAAAGAATTTCACATAACTTTCAGAAAGCACTTAATACAAATGAATGAATGGCAGTGGACGAATCTATGATTAAATTTAAAGGAAGATCTTGTATAAAACAGTACTTATCAAAGACGCCTATCAAGAGAAGCTACAAGGTGTGGGTACTAGCAGACAAATCTAGCTATGCATGGAAGTTTGATATTTACACAAGAGAGGAAGATAATGCTGTGGAAAAGAAATTGGGAGAAAGAGTTGTAAAGGACCTGACTGAAAATATTAAAGGTAAGGATCACAGAGTTTACTTTGATAATTATTTCAGTAGCCCAGATCTCCTTCCAGATTTGGAAGAAAACAAAATACATGCTTCTGGTACAGTGAATCCAAGTAGAAAATCTTTACCTATGTTGAAAAGTAACAAGGAAATGAAAAGAGGTGACTATGATTGGGCTACTAGCAATACAGGCCTTAGTGTGATCAAGTGGAAAGATAAGAGATCCGTCCATCTGCTTTCAAATTTCCGTGATCCAACTCAAACAACAGAGGTTACAAGAAAGGAAAAAGATGGAAATGAAGTAAAATATTTTTGCCCCATTGCTCTCTCCGATTACAATGCCAACATGAATTGTGTAGATAAATTTGACCAGCTGAAGGGCGTATATGAAACTGACAGAAAGACCAGAAAGTGGTGGCACAGAATATTTTGGTACTTTATTGATGTCATTGTGGTGAATGCTTTCATCATCCATAAAGAAATGAAGTTGCCTAAGATGACTCTGAAGGACTTCAGAAGAGAAATCGCAAATGATTTAGTGGCACCTGCCTCGGTAGCTTCAAGAGGTAAAAAGCAAATCTGAACAGCCATCTCCAGTTCAACAAGAAGAAACCCAATGTTCCGAAATCTGTGCGTCTTGAAAGCTGACTTGTATTGCTTCCTTGTCATTGCTTATCTCGTGGATCTGGTGATCTGAATTCAATTATTTCTATCTGCCGCACTGGGCTTACACTTCCAGAATTTTGCCACTATACCGTGTTATCAAAAAGTCAGTATAAATTTGAAAAGTGAATAAATCACGGAATAATGTAGATAGAGAGGTACAAATTGACACACAGGCTTGGAATGACATGGGGTTTTATTAGAACCAAAGAAGTACAAACGTTCAAAAAATGTCCGACAGATGGCACTTCATCCGATCAGAATAGCAATAGTTAGCATAGCAAAGTATGACAAAGCAAAGATGATGTTCTTTACAGGAAATGCTCAATATGTCCACCATCACTCCTCAACAATAGCTGTAGTCGAGGAATAATGTTGTGAACAGCACTGTAAAACATTGTCGGAGTTGTGGTGAGACATTGGCGTCAGATGTTGTCCTTCAGCATCCCTAGTGCTGTCGGTCGAACGCGATACACTTGCGACTTCAGGTAACCCCAAAGCCAATAATCGCACGGATTGTGGTCTGGGGACCTGGGAGGCCAAGCATGACGAAAGTGGCGACTCAGCACACGATCATCACCAGACACACACAAGAGATCTTTCACGCGTCTAGCAATATGTTTCTTTTTTTTTTTGTTCCAATAAAACCCCATGTCATTCCAAGCAAGTGTGTCAATTTTTACTTCTCTATCTACATTATTCCGTGGTTTATTAAGTTGTCGAATTTATACTGACTTTTTGATCACCCGGTACATTATAATGTTGTTTACTGTGACTGTGTTGGTTTTGATTGTGTTAGTTGCTATTTGCATAATTGTTGTTGTGCCATGTATTTTGCGGATTTGATCCAACTGAATTGTGCCCATCAGAATTTGCATGATTACTAGCCGAGTTAAAGTATTGCCTGTGAGTATTTTGATTTTTACAATATTTGTGACTGCATCTGTTCTCATTACCGTAATTCCTGTGATTTTTGTTGTTATGCCCATAGTCTGAGTTCCCGAATTTACTTCTATCACAGTAATCATTACTGAACTGCGGAAATGGCACCTCATACTGACGATACCTGTTATCTCATCCCTAATTGTTTCTGTGGTTGTGTTTGTTGTGCGAGTTCGCATAGTTTTGTTTACACGCGGTACAAACTCACTTTGCATGTCATAGTTTCCCTTGTGATTGTTGCTATGTTTTCTCGTTAGGCTGTTGTCCCGAGGTAATGCTTGAAAAGCTTATAAATCGACTTTATATCTGCCACCCAAAATTACGTCTCTAAAATGTTTAGGTAACTTTGTTAAACAAATGCGATTTAGCTCTGATGGACTGCATGTGTTTGATAAGCACTGACTTATGCGTACCATGTCTTCAAAGTATTTTGCTGGGGTAGAGACGTCAGACTGTTCAAAGTTTCATAGCACTGAAACGCTAAGTTTTACCTGATCTTGTGTGACCGTGCCGTCAGTAGGCTGACAAAAATGCTCAGTAGAAATCATTTGCGCTTTGTCAGTCTCTCGCTATTGAGTGCATTCTTGCTGCAGGTTCATTTTCTAAATAACCGGGGAGAAATACTAATTTCTGTTCAAGTGTCCAGTTTCGTGGTAAAGAATACAGGAACTGATCAATCCAAGCTTAGTTCAAGAGGCTCTGAGCACTATGGGACTTAACTTCTGAGGTCATCAGTCCCCTAGAACTTAGAACTACTTAAACCTAACTAACCTAAGGACATCACACACATCCATTCCCGAGGCAGGATTCGAACCTGCGACCGTAGTGGTCGCGCGGTTCCAGACTGTAGCGCCTAGAACCGCTAGGCCATCCCGGCCGGCCAATCCAAGCTCGGGGGTGAATTTCGTTAGTGTAGTTCCTGAAAACTTCGAATTTATGTATTGTCATAAAGTGTTTGTAATCTAAGTTACCATTTTTGTGTGAACCAGACATTCTCTGTTGCACCACCTAAACGCCATATATTTGCATGGTCACCAAAGTACCACTTAAGCACTGCATGGCAACTGGCATGTGGGCTCCCAGCATCAACTTGACGTGTTGTGTCCAGACAAACGATGTGGGGAAGGCTTCAGGAAAGTAGTCTATATTGTCAGGGACATGCTATAGCTCTACCTGTTACGCGTCTTCACAGAAGGGAACGTTGAGATTGGTGTCATCAACATGCCACATGGACGGTCGAATGGGACCCAATGTTGTTTTCACAGATGAGTGACAATTTGGTCTGCAGAGTGATTCTCAGCGGATTCGCATCAGGAGGGAACGTGGAATACTATTTCGGGACTCAAAAACTGTGGAAAGAGACCGCGATCAAGGAGCATCCCAAATGGTGTGGGTAGAGCTAAATTTACCACTCGAACCCCTCTTCATGAAATTGTATGGGTGAATCGGCATGGTTCAACTGCTGTTAGGTATCGTGACGAGATCTTGCGACCTCTTTTGCGGTTGTTGCGAGATGCTGTGGGCCCAAACACCGTATTGTTGGACGATAATGCTCGAACTCATAGAGCACGGCTGGTTGATGTTTTCTTGGAATCGGAAGATACTGCAAGCGTGGCGTGGCCTGCTCGCTCCAACAACCACTCTCCAAGACTGCGAGCATCTCTGCAGGAAGAACAGGTATTACGAGTATAGCTTCAACATAAGATTGATGGCATAATTCACAGCAAGCACCGACGTTGCCAAGCCTGCCAGAGGTGGTCACACCCCATTAACCAGTTGTCGGAATGTGTGTGCAAATCCGCTAAGTTGGAAAAAACGAAGAACATTTTTGTCTACCGTTCTGCATGTTGCAGTTGTTTTCATTTTGTATTCTCTACATTTTTTTACTTTACTATCAACTGTTTATAATGTTTTGTGGCAAAATGAACGCAACCTTCAAAAATTTCTGTTTGTTGCTTTAATTTTGGACACCAGTGTACATAAATAGCCTGGCGGACAGAGTGAGCACCGATATTCGGCTGTTTGCTGACGATGTTGTGGTGTACGGTAAGGTGTCGACGATGAGTAACTATTGGGACACAAGACAAGTTAGACAAAATTTCTAGTATAATGTACGGTAGCTACTCTAAATGTAGAAACGTGCAGGTCAGCGCAGGTGAGTAGGAAAAGCAACCCTGTAATGTTCCCGTACTGCATCAGTAGTGTGCTGCCTTACAGTCCCGTAGATTAAATTCGGGACTCTGTAATTAAAGAGTCCGAGGAAATACGTCTTTCTGATAATTTAAGCCGGCCGGTGTGGCCGAGCGGTTCTAGGCGCTTCAGTCTGGAACCACGCGACCGCTACGGTCGCAGGTTCGAATCCTGCCTCGGGCATGGATGTGTGTGATGTCCTTAGGTTGGTTAGGTTTAAGTAGTTCTAAGGTCTAGGGGACTGATGACCTCAGATGTTAAGTCCCATAGTGCTCAGAGCCATTTGAACCATTTGATAATTTAATGACTCGTGATAACGGCTTTCAGCTGGATAAAAATTGGAATCCGTTTATTAAAATTATGCGGTCACAAAGGGACCGACATGCTCAGTCGATACTCAGCATCAGTTTGTTCTTACTTCACCACTGAGGACAGCACACACTACTTGGCTGCCTCGCGCTTGTCACCCTCTAACGCACGAGCCGTAAACCGCCAGTTCGATTCGCACTCGCGGATCTCACCATAGATAGCGCGACTGCATCAGCTCTCTTCAGTACTTCGACTACTCGCCAAAATTACTGGAAGAAGAAATACGCCGGGAAATTTTCAGAAGTCACTGTAGGTGCAATTAGACATAATAAGCATTTTCAATTATATCCGTTTCGTGAATAATTAGTTGAAACTGCGTGTTAGATTTCCTGTTGTCTTTCAGACTTCTGGAAGCGTTTTGTCTTCTGGACTGTCGGATCAACCACTTTGCGCATTTTTTCGGTATCTATCTTATCCTTTTCACAATCACGTTTTGTTGGTGTACAGACACTACTCAGTTTACTAAAGTTGCCTTTAAAAATTGAATAATCGGTATTTATTGCAGTAAGTGTGCCTTACAGGAAACAAATTGAAACCCACAACATAAGGCTTTGCCACGCTAGAATGGTGGCACAACTGCTGGCTCGCCGGGGTTGGCAGCAGCCGTCTCGTATGGACGCGGAAGGTGACGTTACGCAACGAGCAGAACCTTGGAGGCCGCCTGCTAGTTTTTTTAAATAAATAATCCACAGAGAGATGTTTACGTCACACGCTCTTGTGGGCCCGTATGCTGTATTTAGTGCTCCAGTTACAAAAAATACAAAATTAGTGGAATCTCACTCTTTCTCAACAGAAAGTGTGACATAGACAATCGTCTTGACGTTTGAGGTTAGGTTGTATTCACAAACGAGTACTCGTTTCATGGCTCAGTTACCCAACACACGCAAAATCAACATAAACTTTTTTCGTTTTTAATGCTTTATTAAAATGGAGCCTAGAAAAAAACTGCGTAAAATAAAGTATTTTTACGTGTTTGATTCCTCTCATAAAACAGAGCGAACAGTCGACCGAAATAATCTACAATAATCTCCTCCATGGCAACCAACAAGGATTCTAAAAACGTCCATCATGTGAAACCAAACTCGAACTCTTCTCACATTTTATACCAAAAGGGAAATCCCGGTTCGCAGGACACAGCGGATCAGGTTGTGGAAAAGGGCCAATATCACTTACTGTTAGTTACACGAGAACCGACAACTTTATTCCTCGAAAACCAATGCAAAGTTTTCTCTTTAAAACAACAAGGATCATGATCGAAACAGACGAAATGAATTAAAATTTGCGCTGCAGCCGAGACGCGAACCTGGGTCTTCTTGCTTGTTAAACGTAAATGTTAACTATTACACTACCATAGCACAACTGTCGTCATTCCTGCACGAACTACCTAAGGTCATTGCCCTCACCAACACAAACTTCAATTCATTTTCCCTTATATATTGTCACTACATAAAAAGTTTGCAACGAGACACTTTCCGAAATTTTCCGTTGCCATAGAGGTTATATGAAACACGAAATAACCAGTATTTACAGTGAGGTGACAAAACTCAAGGGATTGCGATGTGCACATGTACAGATGGCGGTACTATCGATTACACAACGTATAAAAGTGAAACGCAATGGCGGCGCTGTCATTTGGACTCAGGTGGTTCATGTTAAATGGTCTCTGACGCGATTGTGGCCACACGACGGGAACTAACAAACCCTGTACGCTGCATGGCATGCTGAACTAGAAGTTTCCATTTCGGAAATCATAAAGGAATTCAGTATTGCGAGACCCACACCGTCAACAGTGTGCTGAGATTACCAAACTTTCGGCTTTACCTCTCACCACTGACAACGCAATGGATGACGGCCTTCACTTAACCACCGAGAGCAGCGGCGTCTGCGTAGAGTTGTCACTACCGACAGACAAGTAATATCGCGTGAAATAACGTCACAAATCAACGTACGACGTACGACGAACATACACTCCTGGAAATTGAAATAAGAACACCGTGAATTCATTGTCCCAGGAAGGGAAAACTTTATTGACGCATTCCTGGGGTCAGATACATCACATGATCACACTGACAGAACAGAGCATGCACAATGTCGGCACTAGTACAGTGTATATCCACCTTTCGCAGCAATGCAGGCTGCTATTCTCCCATGGAGACGATCGTAGAGATGCTGGATGTAGTCCTGTGGAACGGCTTGCCATGCCATTTCCACCTGGCGCCTCAGTTGGACCAGCGTTCGTGCTGGACGTGCAGACCGCGTGAGACGACGCTTCATCCAGTCCCAAACATGTTCAATGGGGGACAGATCCGGAGATCTTGCTGGCCAGGGTAGTTGACTTACACCTTCTAGAGCACGTTGTGTGGCACGGGATACATGCGGATGTGCATTGTCCTGTTGGAACAGCAAGTTCCCTTGCCGGTCTAGGAATGGTAGAACGATGGGTTCGATGACGGTTTGGATGTACCGTGCACTATTCAGTGTCCCCTCGACGATCACCAGTGGTGTACGGCCAGTGTAGGAGATCGCTCCCCACACCATGATGCCGGGTGTTGGCCCTGTGTGCCTCGGTCGTATGCAGTCCTGATTGTGGCGCTCACCTGCACGGCGCCAAACACGCATACGACCATCATTGGCACCAAGGCAGAAGCGACTCTCATCGCTGAAGACGACACGTCTCCATTCGTCCCTCCATTTACGCCTGTCGCGACACCACTGGAGGCGGGCTGCACGATGTTGGGGCGTGAGCGGAAGACGGCCTAACGGTGTGCGGGACCGTAGCCCAGCTTCATGGAGACGGTTGCGAATGGTCCTCGCCGATACCCCAGGAGCAACAGTGTCCCTAATTTGCTGGGAAGTGGCGGTGCGGTCCCCTACGGCACTGCGTAGGATCCTACGGTCTTGGCATGCATCCGTGCGTCGCTGCGGTCCGGTCACAGGTCGACGGGCACGTGCACCTTCCGCCGACCACTGGCGACAACATCGATGTACTGTGGAGACCTCACGCCCCACGTGTTGAGCAATTCGGCAGTACGTCCACCCGGCCTCCCGCATGCCCACTATACGCCCTCGCTCAAAGTCCGTCAACTGCACATACGGTTCACGTCCACGCTGTCGCGGCATGCTACCAGTGTTAAAGACTGCGATGGAGCTCCGTATGCCACGGCAAACTGGCTGACACTGACGGCGGCGGTGCACAAATGCTGCGCAGCTAGCGCCATTCGACGGCCAACACCGCGGTTCCTGGTGTGTCCGCTGTGCCGTGCGGGTGATCATTGCTTGTACAGCCCTCTCGCAGTGTCCGGAGCAAGTATGGTGGGTCTGGCACACCGGTGTCAATGTGTTCTTTTTTCCATTTCCAGGAGTGTATTTTGTCGGACAGTGTGGCGAAATCTGGCTGTAACGGGCTACGGCAGCAGCCGATTGACGCAAGTGCCTTTGCTAACAGCACGACATCGCCTCCAGCGCCTCTCCTCGGCTCGTGACCGTATGGACTCAACTTGTCAACAAGGTACTGTGCAAGCTGGTAGTGGCTCCGTAATGGTGAACGGAACTGAGTCCTCTGATCCAAATGAACCGATCATTGACTGGAAATGGCTATGTTCGGCTACTTGGTAACCACTTGCAGCCATTCATGGACTTTTTGTTCCTATACATCGATGGAATTTTTGTGAATGACCATGCTCCATGTTTCTGGGCCACAATTACTCACGGCCGGTTTGAAGAACATTCTGGACAATTCGAGAGAATGATTTAGCCACCTAGATCACCCACCATGAAATCTATCGAACATTTATGAGACATAATCACGGGGTCAGTTCTGCACAATATCCTACACAGGAACCACTTTTGCGTTTATGGACGGCTATAGAGGCAGCATGTCTTAATATTTCTGCACGGGACTTCCAACATATTGTTGAGTCCATGCCACATCGAGTTGTCGCGCTACGCTGGGAATGAGGAGGTCCGACACGATACTGGGAAGTATTCCATGACTTGTGTCCTCTCCTCGTATTAAGGCTTACTCCATACACATTTGCGTAGCTCCTGTTAGGTACTTTTTAAATTTTTTTAGTAATTTAACTAGGGACGCCCAGCAGTTTGATTCTGTTTGATGTCGAAATGTGAAATATGAAATTGGGGCTCAGTGGTATAACGGGAAGGCAGATATAGCCGACCCATTTCTTTTTACGATTCAACACGGACCACCACAGTAGTCTTTCACTTTCGAGAAAAGGTGTCCGTCGTATCAATCACAACGTCCGCGTCAGTTTATTTTCTCGGTTATTACGCTTATGAAGTAACTGCAATCAAACTGTCGTGTGTCAAACATACGTTAAAGCCTCCTTCTACAATCTGGTGGTCTGTAAACTAAATGTACTTCAAATTGACACACTGTCTGTGAGGGTTTGATGTTTTATTATGAAAGGGTACGAATTACGACACAGGACCTGAGAAATTGCGCTTCATGTTCTTGACAGCAGTTTTGACGTAGTTCATGTTACTGCTTTAACACTAGAACCACCGAAGGGACTTTTTTGTCCCATAACAAAATTTTAACATCTCGCCCTCTTATAACTGTTTTGTGAGTTTTAACTTTCTGTAGACTATTTCATTTTGAAATACACTGAAGCACCAAAGAAACTGCTAGAGGCATGCGTATTCAAATACAGAGATATGTAAACAGGCGGAATACGGTGCTGCGGTCGACAACGCTTATATAATACAACAAGTGTGTGGCACAGTTGTTTGATCGCTTACTGCTGCTACAGTGGCATGTTGCCAAGTGTTAAGTGAGTTTGAACGTACTGTTAAAGTCGGCACACGAGCGGTGGGACACAGCATCTCCGAGGTAGCAATGAAATGGGGATTTTCCCATACGACCGTTTCACGAGTGTTCCGTGAATACCAAGAAACTGGTAAAACATAAAATCTCTGACATCGCTGCGGCCGGAAAAAGCTCCTGCAACGACAACTGAAAAGAATCGTTCAACGCGATAGAAGCGCAACCCTTACGCAAATCGCTGCAGATTTCAATTCCAGGCCATCAGCAAGTGTCAGCGTGAGAACGATTCAACGAAATACCGTCGATAAGGGCTTTCGGAGCCGAAGGCTCACTCTTCTATCCTTGATGATTGCACGACAGAAAGCTTTACGCTTCGCTTGGGCCCGTCAACAGCGACATTGGACTGTTGATGACTGGAACCTGTTCGGACGAGCCTCGTTTCAAATTGTATCGAGCGGAAGGACGTGTACGGATATGGAGACAACCTCATGAATCTATGGATCCTGCATGTCAGCAGGGACTGTTCTACATCTACATCTACATGGATACTCTACAAATCACATTTAAGTGCCTGGCAGAGGGTTCTTCGAACCACCTTCACAATTCTCTATTATTCCAATTTCATATTGCGCGCGGAAAGAACGAACACTTATATCTTTCCGTACGAGCTCTGATTTCCCTTATTATATCGTGGTGATCGTTTCTCCCTATGTAGGTCGGTGTCAACAAAATATTTTCGCATTGTGTTTTTGATGTTTTCAGCTCAAATCCTGTATCATTTCAGTGAGACTCTCTCCCATAGTTCGCGATAATACAAACCGTGCTCCCTTTCTTTGAACTTTTTCGATGTACTCCGTCAATCCTATCTGGTAAGGATCCCGCACCGTGCAGCAGTAAAAGACGACGGACAAGTGTAGTGTAGTAGATCTGTTACATTGTCTAAGAGCCCTGCCAATAAAACACAGTCTTTGGTTAGCCTTCCCCACAACATTTTCTGTGTGTTCCCTCCAATTTAAGATGTTCGTAATTTTTATACCTAGGAATTTAGTTGAATTTACAAGCTTTAGATTTGACTGATTTATCGTGTAACCAAAGTTTAACGAATTCCTTGTAGCACTCATGTGGATGACCTCACACTTTTCGTTATTTAGGATCAACCGCCAATTTTGGCACCGTTCAGATGTATTTTCTAAATCTTTTTGCAATTTGTTTTGATCTTGTAATGTCTTTATTAGTCGATACACGACAGCGTCGTCTGTAAACAATCTAAGACGGCTGATAAGATTCTCTCCCATGTCGTTTATATAAGTAACGAATAGCAAAGGGTCTATAACACTACCTTGGGGAGGGCCAGAAATCATTTATGTTTTACTCGATGACTTTCCCTCAATTACTACGAACTGTGACCTCTCTAACAGTAAATCACAAATCCAGTCACATAACTGAGACGATATAACATAAGCATGGAGTTTCACTACAAGCCGCTTGTCTGGTACAGTGTCAAAAGCTTTCCGGAAATCCAGAAATATGGAATCGATCTTAAATCCCTTGTCAATAGCATTCAACACTTCATGCGAATAAAGAGCTAGTTGTCTTTCACAAGAACGTGGTTTTCTAAACCCATGTTGACTGTGTGTGAATAGACCATTTTCTTCGAGGTAATTCACAATGTTCGAACACAATATATGTTCCAAAATCCTTCTGCATATCGACGTTAACGATATGGGACTGTAATTAAGTAGATAACTCCTACTATCTTTCTTGAATATTGGTGTGACCAGTGCAGCTTTCCAGTCTTTGGGTACGGATCTTTCGTCGATCGAACGGTTGTATGTGATTGTTAAGTATGGAGCTAATGCATCAGCATACTCTTAATCGAACCTAAATGGTATACAGACTGGACCAGAAACTTGCTTTTATTAAGTGACTTAAGTTGCTTCAACACTCCGAGGATATTTACTTCTACTCATACCTGGTACCAAGGAAGGCAGGGGTTGGGTTGCAATTGTGGACTGGGCCGTAATCACTGTTGGTTAGTATATTTTTCAATCACGTACACTTTATTTGGAAACAAGAACAAATAAAAGGCGACAAAAATGGGTGAAATGGTTCTAAGCACTATGGGAGTTAAAAACTGAGGTCATCAGTCCCCTAGACTTAGAACTACTTAAACCTAACTAAGCACATCACACAAATCCATGCCCGAGGCAGGATTCGAGCCTGCGACCGTAGCAGCAGCGCGGTTCCGGACTGAAGCGCCTAGAACCGTTCGGTCACGGCGGCAGGCTAAAAGGTGACAATAAATAATAAGTGTTCTACGGCTGGAGGTCTCATCAACAACAAATTCTATTTCTCGGCTGAAGGCCACAGTAGTGATAACTTAAAACTGTTTCACGGTTGAAGGCCTCTCTAGCAATCCTTTTAAGAACCAGTTAAACATCTTCAAACTTGTAATTACAGTTATTAAAACATTTTAAAGAACAATCCTCAAAATCTCACTGCTAGAAAACGTCTAATTAAAATTTTAAGACAAGTAACACCCACGGTAGAAGGCCTTAATGACAACAAATTCAAACTTTGTCTCGGCTGAAGGACGCAATAGTAATGAGCCGTGGATGCTGGCGCGAGGGTGTTCCGCTTGCATCGCTGATATCGATATTCGGCTGTCTTACTATCTTTGACTGCTGCCGCCGCCGGGTTTTCCGGGTGAACGTGTGACGGAAGAGCCTCCGGTCGGCGTTCATCGAACCAACTTGTGTTGGAAAACAAGGCGGCTCGGCGGAGCATGGACCTCGCCGTGCTCGCCGCCCTTGTCTTTTGTCGCTCCGGATTTACGGTGCCGATCACTGGGGGCCTTGACGTGCAAAACTGTGGTGTGTTCGTCGTCTCATGCTGAACAGCTTCCCAGCTCCAATTTGCAAGCCCCAAGTTATTCTGTGTTTAACTAAGAAAATTGTTGAAATTTACTGTGGCATGGGTACCTGCCGCAGATGGTTCTGAACTTGGTTCCACAGTGGCTATTTTAAGGAGGCTGATGTTCCTCATTTCATTTCTCATTATTTGTGGAGTGTGTCTTTTAAGTTCGAACACAAGTTTTCATTCAAGTTTTAACTTGTTTTAGGACATATTGGCCGCTTGGGGACAGGTTGCCGTTGTGTAGGCGCCTGGCTGCCGTAGAGTTAATGGTTTAATCATTTGTCAAGGCAGGATTTAGTATCTTTATTTAATGCCGAAAGTGCCTTAAGGCAACTGCAAGTGATCTATAAGTTTCCTGCTAATTTACTGGGAGACGGGTGCTGTTGGAGGATTGCTCCATAAGAATTTGGGGGCATCCTTATTGTATATTCCAGTGTGGCTGTGTATTCATCTTGTTTTCATTGCAATCTATTTGTGCTGCAGGTCATTTGTAAAGCCTGCTCGTTTCCCGGCGTCGGTGTGATTATTGATTCTTGTCAGGACTGCGCATTCCGAGGCCGGTCGGACTATATATAAATATATACCGCCTGCTTGTGAGCCTGCGCACAAGCCGTGGGGAGTGAACACTCGTATTGCCTGCCGGCCATAGCGTTATTGCTTCCATATACTGCTGTGGGTCTTAACGCTGTTCCCTAAAATTATGTGAGACCAGTTTGTTAATATTAGCGTTTCTGTAAGTTATTTTACTCGCTATTACTAGCCGTCTTATTCAACACTTATGTTAATCATTTGTGTATTTTTGATGAATGTGCAACTTTTTATTTTTCCTGTGTGTCAGTTTTGCGACCTTGGTTGGCCCACTTTGCATATTTAGTATAAGTATGTTTCACTGTGGACCTTTAAGTGGGCAGTCCAGTTTTATTAAGCTTTAAGATCTTTGATTTTTGAAATGAAGTTGTGGTATGATGTGGCTGTGTAACTTTGGGTTGGAAGTATATAGTGTTACTAGCCCTTTGAGATGTGGTTAAACAAGAACGATTGTTTATGATTGATAATTCACCGTGCCTACTATCTATGTTCTTTGTTCCGGATGCAAAATATGATTCTTATTCGTATTTATGTAATCCAACTAAAGCGAAAATTTGTGTATTGTATCAGTAAGAGGACAAATGTGCAAATTGAAGTTTCTCATAAAGTCTGTTTTGAATCAAATTAAAATTGTAAAACAATCAGAAGCTTGTCCATCACCAGTGATCCCGGTCTTCCTGTTTTCTTTAAATAACTGTGGTGAGATTGTAATTTTGATTTTCTAAAGAACTGAGTAGTACCACTGTCCAGTAATAATTTAAAACAGTTTCATAGCTGAAGGCCTAATAGCAGTCTCTTAAGAACCAGTTAACTTCTTCAACTTGCAACTACAGTTATTAAAATATTTTTAAAGAACAAACAACAAAATCTCATTGCTAGAATACAATTCTCTGATTAAAATTTTAAGACAAGTATCACTCACGGCTGAAGGTCTTAATGACACAGGCAGCCAAGAGTTGCATTCACTTCATGAGATGGTAACTCAGACTAGTGGCAGTTTAAACGCATGACCAGTAATCATTTGCCGAATCTATCTAACATGCGATGACCAGTGCAACGATGGAATAACACACCCAAGCCGGAACCAGCGATCAGCACTACGTCTTCAGACTCCAGTGTTTAGAGAATCTGGAAGCAGAAAGGAACCACTGCTACCAGAGTAGGAAAATAAAAAACACCTCCTCGCCCATAAATCAGGGAAGCTGTCGAACTACACGCCTTACCGGACAGCAGCGGCAAAGCGAGGAAAAGTCACGGCCGTAACATGCATTAAACTCCAGGGCAGGTAACTGGGGCATTAGCAGCCACTAGGCAGGAAAAATACCACAGTTTGAACTTCGCAAATAATTGCATATAGAGTGCAACAATTAATTATAAGAAATGGAGGAAGGCTAATTAGGTTCGCCTTCCCCAAACACTCCACTCACCGGTCTTCATCTTGGCGACACTGCGAGCAGCCACACGCAAGCAAATGGCGAGCTCTCACAATGTTGGATGAATTAAGGCCCACTCAACTTAAGCTTCCTGGGTGCAGTTGACAACGACGTTGTACCCCTCGCGACTACAGCCCTTCCATCCGGCAGTGCATGCGTGCCACCAGTGGTCCCAGCATGTTCTCGCGCTGCATGGACCTGGCTGCTCGTCTATCCCCAACCGAACTGCCGACTCACACATCGCGGAAAACCCCACAACGTCGCCCCAAAGATAGTACCGCCGTTACTAGATGCCGATATCCGCCGCTTCTGCCACTAGAGAAGAGACAACCCTTGTGGAGGGGCGCGTATGACCACGAGAAGATGACAACTGTAACTATACCAGCTAAACGATGCCATCCTAGCAAAGGCACCAACGCGAGCCGCAGCACGGCTCATCTACGTTACTCATGTTGGCAGCTGTTCTTCATTCTAATTCTGCAATATTTACTTCGTCTTCTTTTGTGAAGACATTTCGGCAGGTTGTGTTTAGAAATTCTGCTTTCACACCACTGTCTTCGATAGTATCTCCACTGCTATCGCGCAGAGAATGCATTGATTGTTTCTTGCTGCTAACTTCACATACGACCAGAATCTCTTTCGATTTTCTCCCAGATAAAGTTTCGTTTTATAAGCATGTCACATTGAAGTCCGCGTTCAATTTCGAGCTTCTATACAAGATCGCTAATCTTGGGGATTTTGCGTCTCTATAAATTTTGCATGTTTGTTTCGTTGTTTCTGCAACAGTGTTCTGACCCGTTTCATGTATCAAGGAGGATCAGCTCTGTCATTTGTTAATTTATTTGCTATATATCTCTCAATTGCTGCCGATACTATTTCCTTGAATTCAAGCTCCGTCTGGTCTACACTTATTTTATTTATATGGGAGGAGTGGAGATTGTCTCTCAGGAAGGCGTCAAGTGAACTTTTATCTGCTTTTTTTTGAATAGGTATATTTTTCGTTTATTTTTGGAGGATTTGGGGGATATAATATTCAATCTCGCTTCGACAAACTTGTGTTCACTAATCTCTGCATCGGTTTTGATGCTCGTTATTAACTCTGGATTATTTGTTACCAAGACGTGAAGTGTGTTTTCACAACCATTTACTAATCGCATGGGCTCATGAACTATCTGCTCGAAATAATTTTCAGAGAAAGTGTTCAGCACAATTTCGGATGATGTTTTATGCGTACCTCCGGTATTGAACTTGTATTTTCGCCAACATATAGAGGGTAAATTAAAGTCACCACCAACTACTATCGTATGAGTCAGGTACCTGTTTGAAATCAAACTCAAGTTTTCTTTGAACCTTTCAGCAACTGTGCCAACTGAATTGGGAGGTCAGTAAAAGGGCCCAATTATTGTTTTATTCCGGTTGCCAACAATGACCTCTGCCCATACTAACTCACAGGAACTATTTATTTCAATCTCGTAACAAGAGAAACTACTTCTGACAGCAACAAACACGCCACCGGCAACCATGTTTAGCCTATCCTTTCGGAACAATTCGCAAAAATTTCGGCTGAGCTTATATCCGGCTTTAGCCAGCTTTCAGAGCCTATAACGATTTGAGCGTCAGTGCCTTCAATTAGCGCTTGGAGCTCTGGTACTTTCCAAACACAGATAAGACAATTTACAGCTTTTATACCGATGGTCCCTGTATCTACGTTCTTCTTGTGTTCTGACAGCACCCTTTGTGACTGAGCCCTTCTTGTGTTTTTCCGAGACCCTCTAACCTAAAAAAAACTGCCTAGTCCACGCCACACAGCCCCTGATACCCGTGTAGCGGCCTCCTGCATATAATGGACACCTGACCAACCACCCTTTGGCAGAAGTCAAGGAATCTGCAGCGTACACGCTCGCAGAACCGTCTGAGCTTCTGATTCAGACACCCCCCCCCCCCCCCCCTACTCGTCTCTGTACCAGAGGTCCACAACTTGTCCTCTCCACTGTACTGCAAATGGTCAGCTCTGCTTTCATCTTGCAAGCAAGACCGGCAGCCTTTACCACTTCTGTTAGCCGCTCGAAACCAGAGAGAATCTCTTCTGATCCAGAGTGACACACATCAATTGGTGCCGACGTGAGCAACCACATGCAGTTGGCTGCAGCCTGTGCTCTTCGTGGCATCTGGGAGTACCCGTTTCACATCTGGAATGACTCCACCCAGTATGCACATGGCGTGCACATTGGTGTTCTTACACTTTTGGCAGCCATGTCCCTAAGGCGCCCCATAACACGCCTAACGTTGTAGCTCCCAACTATCAACAATCCCACCCTACATGATTGTCCAGATCCTGCAAGCTGAGAGGTTTCCTCTGAAAAAGAACAGGTGACAGTAACTGGGTCAGCGACAGTGTCAGCCACTGACAGCACCTGGAACCTGTTCGTCAGACAAACCGGGTAGGTCATAGATGGGGCCGCCTGGGAAGTCTTTCACCGCCTGCTTCGCCTTGGGGCGACCTCCCACTCGACCACAGGTGAGTGGTTAGCGTCAGTGCGAGCAGTAACTGGGATTGCCACCGGTGAGGACCGATCGGAGGACTCTGACGTGCTGGACGTCCGTTGGATCCCCACGGCCGGCCCACAGCAGTGGTGCCCATCTACTGCAGTGGTGTCCTCCTTAAAATTGCATCGCCTTTATACTTCACTCTAATGTTACATGAAATTCCCTCGCACACTTTCTTAAAATCTTCTAAGGCTCCTTCTTCAATATTAATTTCATTGCCAACAATTAATCTTCTATTAACAGCATCTTGCATTGCGGATTGATTTGTTTTGTTATTACATCTACCTGTATGACCAACATTAAAAGCTAAAGATACAAAGCAATCAAAGAACCAATTCTTACCACTATTTGGAGGACCCACAATACACAAAGTGTTTAACTTTTTTGACTGTACATGATTATCGTTATTCCAATAATACAATTCATTCTTATTGAACCATGAAACTAAATTTAACAAAAATTCTGTAGCTTTACCATTGTCCTCTTCACATTGGAATAATAGAAGTTTGTTTAACCAGGATAAAGAATCACCCAAATAACATTTCCATACATTGTTAGAGGTAGCATAAAATATATTATCCTGTGAACCAGAACATAAAAGTGGTCAATTCCCCTAAGATCTAAATCGTTAACGGTTTTCTTGTATAACTCTAATCCCATATCGAAAAATCTTTTAAATTTAGGATCAATAAAATTCATGAAGTAACCATGATCAGTTGGAAGCACGTTTGTAATGTTCTCAAGTGGTATACAATTGTACTGAATTAGTACGGAAAGGACCTGGCGCATGATTGCTGTCAATGTTGCAACCTTTTCCTGTTATGATCTGTTTGCGTCTCGAATGAGACTGTTTCCTTGGTGCATCATTTGCGTGCCTCTGTTCGCTGTCACCATTAGATCGACTACTTTCCCCTTCCAGTATTGTTTGGTATCCTGAGAGGCAACTTTCCCATCGTACAATTTCAGCTGGATAAGGTAGTCTTTTAATGGGTCCTCTAATCCAAATTTGTCCACGGCCATACCCCTTTTGCACATAGAGGTATAACAGTACATTGAGCCAGTCGATATCTGACATTGCTGCAATTGCTCTTTTCCGTCTGTGGAGCTTCTTAATTCTGGAGGAAATAAATGCATCATTTCGGAACCAACATCTGCATCTCCACAAGGAATAGACACAGTCATGAATGACGTGGAAGTGGTCTCCATCCTCTCTCCAGAAGAGAATTTCTCCAGGATATCTCTTTGAGAACACAGTAATTTTGCTATGCAAGATGTCAGCATCTCCCGGTCTTTCTGTGACAATGACGTCACTGTAGTACCACCTGGAAGAGACCTCACATAATTTAATAAATCCTGTAAACCATGGGAACATGAGTAGGAAGTCAGTTCGTATTTTGTCAAACAGTTCATCCTTATATTCAAGCACGTTAACGAAGCTCCATCGTCTTCTCCCAGTGATGATAGGATACTCGTTACCAGGTATGAGGAACTTCTGGGATGGTTTCTTCACTTCAGCTTCCAGAATCGTCCACATCAAGGTTATCAATTCCACTATGTGTTCCATTTTCAGAATTCTGCAAGTAACTGTGTCTAATAAATTAATATGCAGAGATTCAAAAACCTAATTACCGAAGCACTCAGGTGAAACTAAATAATTCGCCCCTGATTAGGAACTTGTATTATGTCACGACATATGTTTACTTTCTGACGCAAACAGCACTGGCGCCGAATCTCTCCCCAACTGAGAATGTTTGGAGAATTCCTTTGTTTTGGAGAGAGAGAGAGAGAAAGAGAAAGAGAAAGAGAGAGGGAGTGAGTATTAGAATTTCTGGATGGCGTGGGCAACAAATGGTTCTTTGGGATAATTCCGATCATAATCCACACATGAAAAGGTGTGTTATCGAAGGCATTCGAAAATTCATTGAAACAGGTGCACAGTGTTGTGAGCTGAACATTATTATTGGAGTACCTTCATGCATAATTTTTACTGTTCTCTCTGTGAGGGGTGCTACTGAAACCGAAAAGAGTAGAAGTGGAGCTTCTTTGGCTAGAGAAATGGAGAATGCATTATTACAAATCTGTGTTGCCACGTCATCGTTTCACGAAAACGTTGAGGCTCATCAGGTTTGATTTGAGGTCGAACTGTCAGACTGACTAAAAAGATGTCAAGTTTACTCTCACCTCAGACGAATGGGAGGGATACATAGCAAACTGTGAATGAATGTACGTTCTTTGTCCATACATTTGTTTTGATGAGAATTCGTTCCAGTCCAAGTGTAAAGATGTTGGTTCATTCAGTTCACGGCTCGGAAACCTGACAAGTAATGGCCAGAAATAGTGGGTGGGTGTTGAAATACATTCCAAATACATGCCAAATGAGCTGACATATCTTAGTAAAGCTGAACTCTTCCTCGTGTTGAACGCTTTAATGAATTCGTAGATAAAGCTTTCAGGTTCATTAGAAGAAATGTTACATATGAGAACATCTTCAGGTCACTTTCATTAATATGACGCCTGCATCATACCATGAACATAACTAGGAGGGAAGTGTCTTAGTGCACGAAGAACGTTCACGATGACCTACACAAGAATGTAATATTGAGAGATGATGATATGATCTGTGCGGCGTATTAAAGAGAGCTGGGAAAGAATATGTTAATTTTGTTCCTTGCCACCTGATGTGCAAACTGACACTGACATTAAATGAAAGCCTGACACACTGACAGGTTACAATGGTGTTGTTGGCCAGACGGTCTGCAAGTACTCAGTCAAAGCTGATGCAAGAAGGTGATCTTCTCATACTTTCTGTAATACTCCAGATTTATCAGGCATTAATGCTTGGGTAAACCACAGAGATGTAACAAACATCAAAATAAGAAGATGAAATTTCCTTCTAAAAATTGCAGATGAATTCACCAAAGATTACACAGAAACATTTGTCAGATCTCTAGCTATTCACATTCAGTGCTCTCAGTTTTATTAACATTTAGATCATGGTATTGGTATCTCATTTTCCTTTTTCTCGGACCAACTTCTTGAATTCGTCACATCAAGTTCCTGTAGCGTTGAATCAGAGTAACTTAATTTCAGAATAGCTCCAGGAACAGCAACTGACATCTTTCCTTCAACTGCCACTAGCACTTTCAGTACAATGAGAGTCAAAATATGATCTTTTGTGGACTGGCAAGACAGCCAATCCACTAGGACGGGAGGCCGAAGGGCACGCGTTTAAGCTCACGCAGGCTGGCGTGAGGTCTGGAACAGTTAAAGGAGTTGAATCTAGTAAAAAAAGTACGTAGCTCCTGGAATACTTAACTTTAATCCATAATTGGTAAACATCGGTCATCACAAGATAAATAGCAAATGATAATGGCGCCTTGCTAGGTCGTAACAAATGACGTAGCTGAAAGCTATGCTAACTATCGTCTCGGCAAATGAGACCGTAATTTGTCAGTGCACCATCGCTAGCAAAGTCGGCTGTACAACTGGAGCGAGTGCTAGGAAGTCTCTCTAGACCTGCCGTGTGGCGGCGCTCGGTCTGCAATCACTGATAGTGGCGACACGCGGGTCCGACGTATACTACCGGACCGCGGCCGATTTAAAGGCTACCACCTAGCAAGTGTGGTGTCTGGCGGTGACACCACATGATCTGTTTCCCTTCCAGATAATGTCAAAACTTAGTCTGTAAGTGGTATTAATTAGTATGTACGAGTTTTCTAAATTGTTAAGTTCCTTGTGATACCACCAGTATCGTACCCGCTGGACACTAAGAATCAGCAACATTTCTGTGGGCAGTCCCATTAATTAATACCTCTCATTTGTAAGAATGATCTTTTATACGTAACAGGACTGTGACGTTGCTACAGATTCAGCCCTAATTAAAATAATAATCTGACATTATTATGTTCTAATCACTTATGGTCTTTTACAGGTTCACAATGTACTCTTATGTACAAATGTCAACACACAGCAGAAAAAGGTACTGATGACAGAGTAGCAAAACAGAAAGCCAAAGATGATCATGTAGAACGGTTGTGGAACATTCAGGACACTGGTCAGAAAGAAAAAGTGTCTACAGAGATGGGAGGGCAGGGAGCAGGCGCTAATTGTAGCCGCAACTGTGCTGTAGAGGTTCCAGATGGGGGTACTCTATCCACAGCACATGTGGAATCTGGAGCAGACGCCAGTGTAAGTGAATGGACACATCTACACAACATGTACCTGGTAGGTAACGACAGGGGCGCCATGTTGTTTGTGGACAGGAGCACAATAGTACAACGTTTGACAGTGGTTCCGTGTGAGAAATGTCAGCGACATTTGCAGAATCTGGGGGTCGACTACTGTGTTTGTCCGTAACAACGGATACTGAAGGAATAAAGCTTCAACTGTTTCCCTCGCAGGGTGAACATGTGCAGCATCTTGAAATCTCGTCACTGTATTATAATGCAGCAGACTGCAGTGCCAATATACTTCACACACTTACAAGTACCGGTTCAGATGTGAACAAAACAGGTAAGGCAATGCAGCACTGCATTACACTGCCACCTCTTGGAGTGCAGAGTGAATCAGTCTTCTTAGAAGTAGGTGCAGACGTAGGGGTATCATCTGATGATGGCTCTACAGCCTTGCACTTGTATCGAGGGCTGGCTATGCAGACAGTGGCCCGCATCTCGTGGTCGTGCGGTAGCGTTCTCGCTTCCCACGCCCGGGTTCCCGGGTTCGATTCCCGGCGGGGTCAGGGATTTTCTCTGCCTCGTGATGGCTGGGTGTTGTGTGCTGTCCTTAGGTTAGTTAGGTTTAAGTAGTTCTAAGTTCTAGGGGACTTATGACTACAGCAGTTGAGTCCCATAGTGCTCAGAGCCATTTGAACCATTTTTATGCAGACAGTGCGACACTGCTCATGAGGAGCGGTTCAGACATCAAAGGCCAGTACCCAAATGGGGATACACCTCTGATCTGTGTGGCAGGCAGTGGCAGTGTCGAGTGTATGAGGGTACTGTTAGATGCTGGCACAGACTTGTGCATGCCTCATAGCTGTGGTGATACTGCTCTCTTCGTTGCAGTGATTGGTGGCAATGCAGAATGTGTTGTGCTCTTGATAGCTGCAGGTGCAAACGTCAGTGTATGTGTCTGAGGGTTTATTCAACGGTCCACACTGCAGCTGTGGTAGGGAGAGTGGAATGTGTCAAGTTGCTGACAGATGCCAGTGCAAGTGGGCAAGGATAGGAGAATGAGGGCAACACGCCTCTGCACTTGGCCATTGCTATGGGCAACAAAACTGCGTCAGGCTATTGATCGAGTTGGGTGCCACTTTGCAGGAGTGGAACTGTGATAGGGCCTCTCAGTTGCACCATGTGGCAGAAGAGGGTCACACTGATTCTCATATGTGGTGGGTCTGATGTGAAGGTAAAGGGTAATGACAGCTACATTCCGTTGCACTTTGTAGAAGTAGGTGATCACACTGGATGTGTGAAACTTGTCATAGATGGTGGCTCCGATATGCTCGCTCAGAGTGCTGATGGATCGACTCCATTGCACTACACAGCTCTGAATGCTGGCAATGTTGACTGCACCTGATTCCTGTTGAAGGCTGGCGCCAGTCTGGCAACACTGGATGGCGAGGGCAGCACGTCTCTGCACTGTGCAGCAGCCAATGGGAATGTAGAGTGCACCAACCTGCCAGTGGCTGTTGGTCAGACATCCATGCACAGGACTCGGCACTGCACTTAATGCACTGAATGGCAATGCAGAGTGTGCAATCTTCCTGCTGGCAGAGGGCGTGGAGGTGCAAGCTCAGATTCGAAATAGTAACACCCCTCTGCACTGGGCAGCCAGTAAAGATCGCACGGATCTCATCGGCATGCTACTCCAAGCAGGTGCACCTCGAGGAGTACAGAAAAGAGAAGTCGGGGGTGTACCACTCAATATAAAATGTTAATTATGCTATATATACTCTACATACCACACAAAGATGAAGACAGTTACTTTACCTGACTGCTTTCTTTTGCTGTCTGTGATATTGCTAGAGCTTTCCAGATAGACAGGTTACTATCATTAACATGAACTTCTTATCGGACAATAGGCAGAACATGTAAGGCTCAAGGACGCGAAAAATATACAACAGTTGCAGCTAAATCATTCGTTATGACAAGTGATTTCTCATGTGGCATGTGTATGCACAGTTGTACTATGAGGAAATAGGGGTGGTATATGGAAATGGACATACATTCATTTTAATTGTCAAAACTTATACTAACTCGATAATTTGATATGTTCAAACCTTATTTTCTACCAAGAGTTTAAACATGGCTGAAAAAGCAACTGTTTAAATTCTTCACGGTAAATGATAACAGCCAAACAGTTGCAGGATAAAGATTTATTAAAATTCTTGACCACAGTTTCGGTATATCTAAATATACCTTCATCAGAAGTAAAATATATTATTTAAATATATTATTTAATATATTATTTTACTATATTCAGATGTACCAAAGCTGTGGTAAATAATTTTAATAAATCTTTATCCTGCAACTGTTTGGCTGTTATCATTTACCATGAAGACTTATTTTATATATTTTGTACAGGCACTAGTGAACAGCTTTCATAAAGGATAGTAACAGCATTATACAATACAGCACGTTTTTTTAGTCAGTATCAATAACACTTGACTCGTTTGTACTAGAGTAGAATAATTATATAAGGAGCAGTCAGATGAAAACGAGACAGATGCAAAGAAAAGGTAAGTAAGCTGTTCACTATTTCAAAAGAAATTGCCATATCTGCTAATGGACCCGCCAACATGTTGCCACAATTGTTTAGAATATGCTGCAGAAGTATTACTGGGAAGCCTTTACATATCCTCCATATGGACCCGATCTCTTCTCATGTGATTTCCATATTTTTGGAGCCCACAAGGAAGACATTTGTGGCCATTGATTTGCTTTGGGCAAAGCAGCCCCAGGACCGTTCTGTCTCACAGTGATATAAATGTATTAACAGTTACGGTGATTACTTTTGAAATAGTAAACAGCTGGCATACATTTTTCCAACCGTCTCGTTTTCATTTGAGCGCCTCTCATACACAAAGTGTGTACACTGACTGTACATAGTGTCTCATAACACGTTTTTCTTCTAGTTTAAATGTGTTATACATGGAATGTCGCTTATACAAAAGATGGAGAAATGTTTTACAAAGCACTATGCACAGTCAATGTTTGCACTTCCTATACAGTTCTTATTCTTTGGTGCAAATAACTGAATGATGCTCTGTGTATGAGCGAAATGGATTGTAAAAGAACATGGAAATAATACAGTTCCCAAACCGTAATTTATATTTTCGAACTGACCACTTTTCTTTACAAGAAGCGAAATTTTTGATTCTTGCCAGTAGTTAGAACGGTATAACACTTGACTTATCATACACTGAAATGAAATTCCTATTATTCGTGTAATAAAAATGTAGTTTACATGACGAAATTATACACATGCAACATTAATAAACTTTTGTAATTTCATAAAAATAAAATTTCTCTAATATGACTGTCTCCCTTTTCCAATAATAACACACGTGCACGAATGGTTGTAACCAAAAAAGGTTTGTTTCAGCCCAGTTATAATTCCATTTCTCTGTCTCAAACTTTTCTTTGTGAGACTCGACGAATTTGTTTGTTAAACATATTCCATAAAACTGAACATTGAAATGTAACAGCAGTTCCTTACAATACATAGTTCATCATGTCGCTCATATGCCTTATAGATGCAAGTGTAAAGGAAAGAAACAGATTCTCATAAATATTAGGTTGAAGATTCAGTTTTAATACTTATACATGGTGTCAAAAATTATTCCATAGTGTGAAACGCATCTTTCGTACTGCAAGCTGTATGCTGCTACAAACGCCCTACAGAATGCAGTAAACAAATGAGAACACATCATTCTCTCACTGTGAAACTGCAGAGCATATAATCTAATCTGCATGCTATTACACTGGACCTACACTTGTGGGTCATTGTCAAATACTGGTGATCAGTATGATGTCAATTAATACAAAGGCATGTTGCTGTTTGATGTCCTAGCGACTCAAGCACTATTTGAAAAAGTATTTTGCAAACTTATCAAACACAGACTGATTCCATTGGAACTGATGTATGCTCTGCACTTGCCCAGAACTGTGAATACGTTTTACAGTACCATCGCTAATAATAGATATTTACCATAAGCTTTACTCGTGGACAGCAACAGGTAAATGAGACCTCATTTATTTACTGCATTCTGTAGTTTATTCTTAATAGCAGAGGTCTTGCACTAGAAGAGAAATGTTTCACAGTAGCAAACATGAACAAATGCTCGTAGTTCTTAAGAAATGCATTCTAGAGCCCATATTTTCTATACATTTTTGTCTTGTTGTGGCCCATCTACCACCTCTCAAAATATGGAATACTTTCTTCAATGACCTGTATAGCACTAGCTGGCTACTTTATCATTGGTTATTACTTGTTTTACATACATATCAATTCCTTTTCACACGTTCTCCAATCCTAGGAGAAAGATGGTAATCTTACACCAGCAGCCTTTCTTTCAGACATATATGTTCTGTGTACGCAGGAAATAGCTCCTAGTGCTCCTGATTTATCCTTTGGTCTCACCACTTGCCCACCTCTGCTCCTATATATATAAGTGCTAGCGGTGTCTTACTATCAGTTCAGTGTTATGGTCCTTTCGTTGGTGACAGCTTTGGATATCTATACTGACAGCTATTTACAGCCAAACCTTTGAGTGCTTCTATGACCAAACTATGAGTGTAATTGACAAGGTTTCAAACCTGACAGGTACTTGCAATTTACACTACTGGCCATTAATATTGCTACTCCAAGAAGAAAGGCAGATGATAAATGGTTATTCATTGGACAAATATATTATACTAGATGTGACATGTGATTACATTTTCACGCAATTTGGGTGCATAGATCATGAGAAATCAGTACCTAGAACAACCACCTCTGGCCGTAATAACGGCCTTGATACGCCTGGGCATTGAGTCAAACTGAGCTTGGATGGTGTGTACAGGTACAGCTGCCCATGGAGCTTCAACACCATACCACAGTTCATCAAGAGTAGTGACTGGCATATTGTGACGAGCCAGTTGCTCGGCCACCATTGACCAGACGTTTTCAATTAGTGAGAGATCTGGAGAATGTGCTGGCCAGAGCAGCAGTCAACACTGTAACATTTTCTGTGTCCAGAAAGGCCTGTACAGGACCTGCCACATGCGGTCGTGCATTAGCCTGCTGAAATGTAGGGCTTTGCAGGGATTGAATGAAGGGTAGAGCCATGGGTCGTAACACATCTGAAATGTAAAGTCCACTGTTCAAAGTGCCGCCAATGTGAACAAGAGGTAACCGAGATGTGTAACCAATGGCACCCCATACCATCACGTCGGAGGATAAGCCAGTATGGCGATGACGAATACATGCTTCCAATATGCGTTCACCGCGACGTCGTCAAACACGGATGCGACCATCATGATGCTTGCTGTAAACAGAACCTGGATTCATCCGAAAAAATGACGTTTTGCCATTTGTGCACCCAGGTTCGTCGTTGAGTACACCATCACAGGCGCTCCTGTCCGTGATGCAGCGTCAAGAATAGCCGCAGCCATGGTCTCCGAGCTGATAGTCCATGCTGCTGTAACGTCGTCGAACTGTTCGTGCAGATGGTTGTTGTCTTGCAAACGTCCCCATCTGTTGATTCAGGGATCGAGACGTGGCTGCACGATCCGTTACAGCCAAGCGGATAAGATGCCTGTCATCTCGACTGCTAATGATACGAGGCCATTGGGATCCAGCACGGCGTTCTGTAGTACCCTCCTGAACCCAGTGATTCCATATTCTGCCAATGGTCATTGGATCACGACCAATGCGAGCAGCAATGTCGCGATACGATAAACCGCAATCGCGATAGGTTACAATCCGACCTTTATCAAAGTCCGAAACGTGATGGTACGCATTTCTCCTCCTTACACCAGCCATCACAACAACTTTTCACCACGCAACGCTGGTCAACTGCCGTTTGTGTATGAGAAATCGGTTGGAAACTTTCCTCATGTCAGTACGTTGTAGGTGTCGCCAACGGAGCCACCCTTGTGTGAATGCTCTGAAAAGCCAATCATTTGCATATCACAGCATCTTCTTCCTGTCAGTTATATTTCGTGTCTGTAGCATGTCATCTTCGTGGTGTAGCAATTTTAATGGCCAGTAGTGTATATGTTTCATAAATTTTGAAAGCAGACGATCAAAATCGTTGAAGAGCAACTGAATGAACTGATGGTGTCTTGCAAAGAGATCATGAAATGAATAACTGAGGTAAAACAAGGGTAATGGATCATAGTCAAATTAGATAATGTGATACTGAAGGTATTAGAGGATTAAATTAGACACTAGAAGAATGAGACAAGTTTAATTGTTTTGGCAGTAAAGTAGCTGTTGGTAACTAAACTAAAGAGATTTATGCAGACTGCCATTAATATGAAAAAGTTTTCTGCATATGAGTAATTTGTTAACAATGAATTTCAATTTCAATTTTAGGCAGTCTTTTCTGAATGAATTTAATGGAGTATGATCTTGTATGAAAGCAAAACAAGGGCAATAAACAGTTCACACAAGACCAGAAGAGAACCTTTCAAAATGAGTTACCACAGAACAATTCTGAAAAGCAAGTGGTGAGGAGGTAGTGAAACGAATAGGGAAAAAGTGAATTTACGTCACAACCTCACTAAAAATGGGGATCTGTTGTTATAACAAATTTTGAAGTGTCAAAGTAATGTCAGTTAGGTTGAAGAAAGTATCAACAGTAAAAATTGTAGTGGCAGGCTACAGATGGAATACAGTAAGTTGTAGTAGATATGTACAGAGGAAGAAGAGGTGTGATTTGGACAGAACAGCCTAGAAGTTGCATAATACCATCCTTGCAACTGAAATCCTCAGCAAGAATAATAGTTCAAAGCCCAGTATTGCGTCTTCATCATTAGCTATCACGCTGACCACTTCAGATAGCACCAACCAATAAATGCATGGTTTATACATAAGTTATTCTCAACATAAGAATTAAATTGAAGGTTTTTATACCCCTGATGTAGCCTGTTACTAAATTTCCTGTGCCTTACACTTACATGAAAGTGTTTGTAATATCAAAATATATGTGTACTGAACACAATGTCAAAATATATGTGTACTGAGTACCAGATAAGATTCATGATTGTTTTGAAGAATTCCTAGGAAATGAAACACTGCATGTTATTCTTTAATTACGTCATTCTTTAACTGGAAAAATCTTCAGAAGACACTTGATAGGAAATTGGGCTACCAGAATACATTTTGTGTGTAGCCCCATTTTCTATCTATAATAATTGCGTTCCAGATTAGTTTTAAGCATACAATTTTTATTTTTACAGATATCAAGTTAAAATAAAATTTCATTAAAAAAATAAATAAAAAATAATAAAAATATATGTTTTAACTGAATATGAAAATATCAGAAAACCCACACATTTAACTGAATATGAAAATGACTGAAAATCAGTTAATTGAAAAATTTGAATCAAGGAAAAAACATGTACATGAAAAACAAATTTTTTGAAGTAAAATTTTAAAAATATGAACATGTTTTTTTCAGGTTTTTTGTTTTTCTTTATGTACATTTTAATTTTTATAATTTTTATTTTTCAGTTTCATTTTTATCATTTTTAATTGATGATTCTGATTTTCATATTTTTATTTTTTTGCAGCCATCAGTTTAGAGCAACCCATTCCTATTCTGCCAAAAATTAAATAAAAAATTGAATTTCATGAACAAAAATTAACAAAACATCATAAAAGTTATAAATTTTAACAGATTATAAAAATTAATAAGAAACTATAAAAATCATAAATCTATACTGAACATGGAAATGATGTAAGTCAGTTATCAAAAAATTTTTATAGCGTAGAAAACCCCACATTTAAGAAAATTTAATTTTTTCAGATTAAATATTAACCCAGTTTCTTTTTTATTACATCTAATAATTTGTTTATTTATAAAGGAAAGTCTTTCAATTTGAGATATGTAAGAATTGTTTGGTTGAGGAATCAAATAATAATTTTTCATCGTAGAGATATACAAATTTTTGTTACAGAAGAATGTGTGGACCTTGTTTGAATGAATACCATAGAGATATATAAAAAATCAATTTTTTTGTATGGAAACATGTTTCCAAAAATTATAATAAAGAATGAACTCCAGCGATAGAACATTCAAAAGTATTATTATCATTGGAAAAAAACAAAGAATGTAGTATTCATTAGCTGATGTAAACTCAATAATATTAAAAATTGTCAAGAAATTAAAGATTTAAATTGGTTTAATAAGAATCAAACACCTAAAGACAACTACTCAAATAAAAAAAATGGATTCCAAGTACAAAAAATAAAAATTAATTCTTTTTAAATTAGTCTTTGTTGTATAGGAAGTATTAGAAAAATATGACGTAAAAATATTTTAAATGAAACCTCAAAAGTGTTTCTTGATAAATCTATGAAAATGTTAATTATCACATACCCATTGTATATTGTGGATAATGTTAAAAAATGTTTCAAATTTAACTGATGTTATGAATTTAAAAGAGGATAGTGATTTCTTCAGAATCAATGAAGTATAACTGATTTTTTAAAGGAAAACATACATTTATTAAATGTGAATTTTTTTAACTAAAACGCATTGAAAATTGATTAATAATTTAATTAATTGTGTTTATACAGTAATGCATCTGTTCCACATTCTAAAACGTCATTTATTATCCTCTTGACTTAACGATTTTTCGTTAATTTCAATTAAGTTACATATTTAAACCTTTGAGTTTGATTCATAATTTTATACTGTTCTTTCCTGTTAAACAAGCAAGCTTTATAATATTACAAATATATTTTATTTTTACAAAACATTTATTTACTCTCTACATGCTTTCACTTCTTTATCGTCTACTTTATAAGCAGACATTTTCGCCCTTAAGCCGCAAAATATTTCTTCTATTTTTCCTTTCTATTCATTTTGTGTTTTCCCTAATACATCCACACTAATTCGAGGTAAATTATATGTATTTATGTATTTACTTGTATCGATATAGTCAATCATCGATTTTATGTCCTCATAAAAATTTCAGTTTTATGTCATAGCTATAACAACAGTACCTTTATAACAAAGTTCCATAATTTCTTTATGTATTGAAAATCATCTGTAAATTCCTTCAATAAATCAGTAAGTACTATTACATTTTTAAAATTCGGTTTAGCTGTTAATTTATTTTTTTCACCATCTGAGATTAATTATATATCGTTCTTCCATTGCCTTTCCAAATACAGCGCTATTCAACAGTTTATAGAAATCATTTAGAAAATCTTTTTCTCTTTTTTTGCTTTCATTCTCACTTCTGTATTTAAATGTATATACCTTTTAAACAGCCAGATTGTTTAAATTTTGAAACTTTATAATTTTTTAAATATACATTCATAAACACAGATAGATTACTACAATGAACAGACTAATTAAAGTGATTATTTTCAGTAGTTGACAACTTTTTCATCTGTTCCTCACACAATTTTTTTCTTGAAAATCATCTAAATTTTTTCGTTATTCCAAATCTGCTTCAAAAATATAACTTCTTTTAGAAGTGTTTTACAGTTTCCTTGTTTTTTTTTGCAATTAAAAGCTTTTGTTTCATCCTGTTTAAATCCATGATATGTTAAAAACAGACTCATAGAATAACCATATAGATTATTTGTATCTAAATGTGACAAATGGTTCGATACCATATTTTTATCAAACTTTGTCATATATTAATTATTTGCTTTAACATGTCATATTGGGATGTACCAGCTCTCATTTATTTTTCAATTATTTCATAGTCATATAATAATGGAAGATAGTTGTTTGGTTATTATTATCATAGCATCAATAGAAAAAGCAGATGATTAACAATACCAAGCTGGAGGTATACAGTAAATTTTTATAGTAGTTCTTTTTTTATTTTAAAAATATGAGCTAACAATAAAATATCGGTTTTAATATATAAATCATGATATCTGCCAAGATTTTTGATATAAAATTTTTCCCAAACTATTTGGGAATGTTTAAAATCTTCAGTAATATCATATTATAAAATTCTTCTTTTGATGGAAGTTTTGTTTCTTTAAATTTTATCAACTATCAATTTAATCATTTTTCAATTACTAAATTTATTCGTCCTTCTGGAAAAACTTTTAATATTAATCAGTTGATTAGTTTAAATATGAAGTAAATATATCAGCAACAGAAGGCTAAATTCTAAATGTACCAATGAATCTTACATTCAAATTTTTTGTTCATTTACTAAAACTCATATATTTAATTTAATGATTTAGTATAAATGTCCTTATTTTCCATCATAACGAAGTTCTTTTAGAACTTAATGAGAATCATATCCTGCTAAATTACGTAAATAAACTGGAATAAAACTGGGATTTTTTAGTCCTAGTTTATAATTATTATGTAAGAAATTTACGTATTTCCAGTCAAATGACCATAAATTTGAAATTTATATTTATTGTATAATTTTTCAAATTTATTATTTGTGCATCGTTCTTCACTTATTAGTGGTTCCATTTCGTCATTCCTTCAGTTTTTCAGTAACTTTCACCACTTTTTAACTTCTTTTTTCAAACATTCGACAACCTATATATTTGGATTTGGTCCTCTACATACAATTGATTCTTTGCAGGAATCATTTATATATTTAATATAATATTAAAAACCACCCATTTCAGGTTTACAATACTTCATACCATAGGTATCATCATTTAACTGTAATTCATTCCTAACTTTTGATCTATGTTTTCTATTTCTTTGTATAAGCAATTGTGATAATCATTCTATGTTAATGATAGATATTTTTTAATTTATTTAAATATTTTTATCATTTTTGGATTTGATAGACCATTATCCATCTTTAATAACAAATATTCTAAACCAGTATGATAATGATAGGAACTTTTGAGTATGTTTGTAAATTTAAATACTGTGTATTCATTTTCTGGTAGTCCTGCTTTTACTGGATTATTAATTAATTAACAATTTTCACATTCGCCTAATTCTTCTTTATTATTAGAATGTGATAAACACATATTACAAATAAATTTCGATTTTTTATGTTTCGAGATTTCAGGTGAAACAAGTCTAGAGAAATACACTCCTGGAAATGGAAAAAAGAACACATTGACACCGTTGTGTCAGACCCACCATACTTGCTCCGGACACTGCGAGAGGGCTGTACAAGCAATGATCACACGCACGGCACAGCGGACACACCAGGAACCGCGGTGTTGGCCGTCGAATGGCGCTAGCTGCGCAGCATTTGTGCACCGCCGCCGTCAGTGTCAGCCAGTTTGCCGTGGCATACGGAGCTCCATCGCAGTCTTTAACACTGGTAGCATGCCGCGACAGCGTGGACGTGAACCGTATGTGCAGTTGACGGACTTTGAGCGAGGGCGTATAGTGGGCATGCGGGAGGCCGGGTGGACGTACCGCCGAATTGCTCAACACGTGGGGCGTGAGGTCTCCACAGTACATCGATGTTGTCGCCAGTGGTCGGCGGAAGGTGCACGTGCCCGTCGACCTGGGACCAGACCGCAGCGACGCACGGATGCACGTCAAGACCGTAGGATCCTACGCAGTGCCGTAGGGGACCGCACCGCCACTTCCCAGCAAATTAGGGACACTGTTGCTCCTGGGGTATCGGCGAGGACCATTCGCAACCGTCTCCATGAAGCTGGGCTACGGTCCCGCACACCGTTAGGCCGTCTTCCGCTCACGCCCCAACATCGTGCAGCCCGCCTCCAGTGGTGTCGCGACAGGCGTGAATGGAGGGACGAATGGAGACGTGTCGTCTTCAGCGATGAGAGTCGCTTCTGCCTTGGTGCCAATGATGGTCGTATGCGTGTTTGGCACCGTGCAGGTGAGCGCCACAATCAGGACTGCATACGACTGAGGCACACAGGGCCAACACTCGGCATCATGGTGTGGGGAGCGGTCTCCTACACTGGCCGTACACCACTGGTGATCGTCGAGGGGATACTGAATAGTGCACGGTACATCCAAACCGTCATCGAACCCATCGTTCTACCATTCCTAGACCGGCAAGGGAACTTGCTGTTCCAACAGGACAATGCACGTCCGCATGTATCCCGTGCCACCCAACGTGCTCCAGAAGGTGTAAGTCAACTACCCTGGCCAGCAAGATCTCCGGATCTGTCCCCCATTGAGCATGTTTGGGACTGGATGAAGCGTCATCTCACGCGGTCTGCACGTCCAGCACGAACGCTGGTCCAACTGAGGCGCCAGGTGGAAATGGCATGGCAAGCCGTTCCACAGGACTACATCCAGCATCTCTACGATCGTCTCCATGGGAGAATAGCAGCCTGCATTGCTGCGAAAGGTGGATATACACTGTACTAGTGCCGACATTGTGCATGCTCTGTTGCCTGTGTCTATGTGCCTGTGGTTCTGTCAGTGTGATCATGTGATGTATCTGACCCCAGGAATGTGTCAATAAAGTTTCCCCTTCCTGGGACAATGAATTCACGGTGTTCTTATTTCAGTTTCCAGGAGTGTATTTTATCCAACACTTCTATGAAATATTTCCTTCTATACAATTTAATAAATTAATATGTTTTGTCTTCTTTTTAAAACTTTGTTGAATGTAATGGATGTACCTTTATTTTTATGAAAAGAGGAAAACATTAACAGATTTATTAATTATGTTACCAATTTCTTATACACCAGCAACCTTAAGTGGTTAATGTTTAAGTTTTTGGTTTATACTGAGAACTATGTATTTATATTTCATAACTCTCTGTGTATTTTTGTTTCTAGACTATAATTCAGATTTTATAACACACATAAAACATTTTTAATCATTTTTCCTCTACACTTCTATTTTTCCTTGTAATTTGATGTAAGATGAGCTTCTTAATGGAACATAGCTATTAAGTGTGAATTGTATTCCATTAATTCTGTTTAATGTCCTGCCAGAACAACAAGCTTGAAAAGTAGTCAGTTTTCTTAAAACTTTTTGTTCTATATTCTAAAATTTTCTGATTATATATTTTTCTGCCCTAATCCTATCATTTAGGATTTGATCTCCATATTCCCTGACATCATTATTCGTTTGAGTTTTGTATTCAGGATATGAATTACAATTTATTTTGTAACCCTTAAATAACTTAAATATTTCTTTAACCACTTTAATAATTTAGGTTTCCCCTCATTTAAGAAATGACTTGCCTCAATTGGGTTTATATTATTATTGGAAAATAGAGTTTGTAACCTCTCTTTAAATGCATTTCTGGATATATAGTTATTAACTCTTGTTCTCAATTGTTATTTTCAAAAATTATATCATTGTGTTCAGTATTTTTGAAAAGTAATGGATTCTGGATTTTTCTGTTTCTTATTGTTTCGTAAAAATATGATTCAGTTATGTTCATTAGTTTATAGTAGTCTTTTAATTTTCTAATATTCAAAAATCATGAAGTTCTTCTACAGTGAAGTTATTTTTAAGAGCGTCACAAGCTTCAATTGCAATGGATTTATTAGTGATTTCTAGTTGGACAAATTTATGACTTTCAATTCCTTTACCTTTAGTAAAGTAATGGCTTCTCTAAGAAATTGAAACATGTCAATTACAGTTTTAAGTATGACTGTCGATCTGCAAGAAAATATAAGCTTGAACATAGGAATTACAGCCAACTGGTTGCTAATAACTGTTTCGTACATTGACCTATGTCTTCATCAGAATGAAATTATAATATATATATATATATATATATATATATATATATATATATATATATATATAACAAAGTTTGACAAAATTATTAACCAAGGTGAGAACTGTAAAGCATACAAAGTTCACTTATGTCAAATTACCATTGTATGCTGTGCCATTTGTTATCTTGTCATCTTGGTTAATAATTTGGTCAAACTTTATTTTCTATATATTATTTTATAGAGTTTCTTAAAATTTAATTGTGATGAACATATACTTAGATGTGTGACAATGTGGCGTTAGAGCTAGTCACCCCCATCCCTGGATCTATGGGAATTAGGTGGCTCGTGTGTGCAGTTGTGGTGGCAACTCCTTCCAGCAACTTACTAAACCTTCTGTGCAATGACACTTTGTGTCTGTTATCTCTGCCAAAATAGGATTTACCGGTTATTAGGTCGTTGGTCATAATGTTCTGGGTGATCAGTGTACATAGAAATGGCCCTCAACGGACCATGTGTAATTTACACACCCATAAATTTACAAAAGACTGAAAAATATTAATATAATCAAACAGACAGCTGTAAAATTATTTAATGCATAGGAAGATAATGACATACAATTACATACCGATAACATAGAGACAAATTCGACCAACGAACTAGCATTGCCCTTGTGAAATACAATTACAAACAATGCTATGTAACTTATAATTATGCAGTACAACTTGACTGAACAACCATGTTACCAGATGCCTTGACGGTGTAGCATAAGTGTGCACATCTCAGTGTCACTGCAGCTGGCAGAAGATGAGGCAGTGACTTTTTGTGCAGTCTGGTATGCCGGCACAGTGAACTCATGTGTCCGCACCAAACCGAATTATTGGTTGGCTATGCTAAATTGTAAAAGTGCTGGCTAGAGACAATCCTTGCAGTCCTCATTGCAATATAAGTATATTCTGTCAAAATAAAACATAGGTCATAGGTACTATAATTCACATAATTGCTTAGCAACATGCATATGAATACAGCAGATAGCTTTCAAGATACAGGCAAACACGAATAAGACACAATATATACCAGGACCAAGGGGAATCAATAAGAATGTAAGACCAAGAATGAAGTATTCGGACAAAAAGGGATACAGTCTATTGCCCTTACAATTTATCGATACATCAAAGAAGCAACAGCAGAAATAAAGTAAACGTTTAAGAATGGGATTAAAATTCATGGTAAAGCCAATCAGTGATAAAATTCGATGATGACCTACCTCTCCCTAATGAAAGTGAAGAAGAATTACAGGATTTGTTGAATGGAATGAACAGTCTAATTAGTACAGAATATGGATAGAAAACTGAAGAGAGACAAAAGTAATCAGGAGTAGGCGAAATCAGATTAGCAATAATCTTAACATCAGAAGTGGTGACCAAGTAGATGAATTCAAGGTAGCCTGCTGCCTTGGAAGCAAAGTAACAAATGGCCGACGAAGCAAGGAGGACGGAAGAGTCAATCTTGCAACGACAAATAGGTCATCATTGATCAAACACAGACCTTAGTTTTAGGCTGAAACATTTGAGAATATAAATCTGGAGCACAGCACATGAAAGACTGTAGAGAAACTTGAAAAAAGCAGAGTTGCAGTGCTAGAAATGTGGTACCATAGACTGAATTTGAAAATTACATTAACTGTTAAGGTAAGGGGTGAAGAGATTTTGTAGAATCGCATAAGAAAGAAACATATGGGAAAACATCGAAAAGAAAAAGCGACATGGTGATACAATACCAGGAACAACTTCCATAATACTAGAGGGTTCTGCAAAGGGTAAAAGCTGTAGGGGAATGCGAAGTTTGGCAAATAAGTTGGTGGTTGGCCTAAGAGAGGAATCTGTGGCAGTGCATATCGAACCAGCCTGAAGACTAATGAGTCAAAAAAAAGGAGCACATATATATATATATATATATGTGTGTGTGTGTGTGTGTGTGTGTGTGTGTGTGTGTGTGTGTGTGTGTGACTGTGTGTGTGACTGTGTGTGTGTGTGTGTGTGTGTGTGTGTGTGTGTGTGTGTGTGTGTGTGTGTCTGTGTGTGTGTGTATGTGTAACATAAATAGATCAGAAAAAAAGTAAATGATTCAGAAATGATTAAAAATTGTGTAGATCATTTAGAACATTTAAAGATGGTCATAGAAATGTCACAATGTGGAACAATAACGTGGTGCAGAAAAATCAGGATGGCAGACGCTACACGATTTTATAATCATCTCATACCATTTCTTCTTGTTGTTGTTGTGGTCTTCAGTCCTGAGACTGGTTTAATGCGGCTCTCCATGCTACTCTATCCTGTGCAAGCTTTTTCATCTCCCAGTACCTACTGCAACCTACATACTTCTGAATCTGCTTAGTGTATTCATCTCTTGGTCTCCCTCTCCGATTTTTACCCTCCACGCTGCCCTCCAATACTAAATTGGTGATCCCTTGATGCCTCAGAACATGTCATACCAACCGATCCCTTCTTCTGGTCAAGTTGTGCCACAAACTTCTCTTCTCCCCAATCCTCTTCAATACTTCCTCATTAGTTATGTGATCTACCCATCTAATCTTCAGCATTCTTCTGTAGCACCACATTTCGAAAGCTTCTATTCTCTTCTTGTCCAAACTATTTATCGTCCATGTTTCACTTCCATACATGGCTACACTCCATACAAATACTTCCAGAAATGACTTCCTGACACTTAAATCTATATTCGATGTTAACAAATTTCTCTTCTTCAGAAACGCTTTCCTTGCCATTGCCAGTCTACATTTCATATCCTCTCTACTTCGACCATCATCAGTTATTTTGCTCCCCAAATAGCAAAACTCCTTTACTACTTTACGTATCTCATTTCCTAATCTAATTCCCTCAGCATCCCCCGACTTAATTAGACTACATTCCATCATCCTCCTTTTGCTTTTGTTGATGTTCATCTTATACCCTCCTTTCAAGACACTGTCCATTCCATTCAACTGCTCTTCCAAGTCCTTTGCTGTCTCTGACAGAATTACAATGTCATCGGCGAACCTCAAAGTTTTTATTTCTTCTCCATGAATTTTAATACCTACTCCGAATTTTTCTTTTGTTTCCTTTACTGCTTGCTCAATATACAGATTGAACAACATCGGGGAGAGGCTACAACCCTGTCTTACTCCCTTCCCAACCACTGCTTCCCTTTCATGTCCCTCGACTCTTATAACTGCCATCTGGTTTCTGTACAAATTGTAAATAGCCTTTCGCTCCCTGTATTTTACCCCTGCCACCTTTAGAATTTGAAAGAGAGTGTACCAGTCAACATTGTCAAAAGCTTTCTCTAAGTCTACAAATGCTAGAAACGTAGGTTTGCCTTTCCTTAATCTTTCATCTAAGATAAGTCGTAAGGACAGTATTGCCTCACGTGTTCCAGTGTTTCTACGGAATCCAAACTGATCTTCCCTGAGGTTGGCTTCTAATAGTTGTTCCATTCGTCTGTAAATAATTCGTGTTAGTATTTTGCAGCTGTGACTTATTAAACTGATGGTTCGGTAATTTTCACATCTGTCAACACCTGCTTTCTTTGGGTTTGGAATTATTATATTCTTCTTGAAGTCTGAGGGTATTTCGCCTGTTTCATACATCTTGCTCACCAGATGGTAGAGTTTTGTCAGGACTGGCTCCCCCAAGGCCATCAGTAGTTCCAATGGAATGTTGTCTACTCCGGGGGCCTTGTTTCGACTAAGGTCTTTCAGTGCTCTGTCAAACTCTTCACGCAGTATCATATCTCCCATTTCATCTTCATCTACATCCTCTTCCATTTCCATAATATTGTCCTCAAGTACATCGCCCTTGTATAGACCCTCTATATACTCCTTCCACCTTTCTGCTTTCCCTTCTTTGCTTAGAACTGGGTTTCCATCTGAGATCTTGATATTCATACAAGTCGTCCTCTTATCTCCAAAGGTCTCTTTAATTTTCCTGTAGGCAGTATCTATCTTACCCCTAGTGAGATAGGCCTCTACATCCTTACATTTGTCCTCTAGCCATCCCTGCTTAGCCAATTTGCACGTCCTGTCGATCTAATTTTTGAGACGTTTGTATTCCTTTTTGCCTGCTTCATTTACTGCATTTTTATATTTTCTCCTTTCATCAATTAAATTCAATATTTCTTCTGTTACCCAAGGATTTCTACTAGCCCTCGTCTTTTTACCTACTTGATCCTCTGCTGCCTTCACTACCTCATCCCTCAAAGCTACCCATTCTTCTTCTACTGTATTTCTTTTCCCCATTCCTGTCAATTGTTCCCTTATGCTCCCTCTGAAACTCTGTACAACCTCTGGTTCTTTCGGTTTATCCAGGTCCCATCTCCTTAAATTCCCACCTTTTTGCAGTTTCTTCAGTTTTAATCTACAGGTCATAACCAATAGATTGTGGTCAGAGTCCACATCTGCCCCTGGAAATGTCTTACAATTTAAAACCTGGTTCCTAAATCTCTGTCTTACCATTATATAATCTATCTGATACCTTTTAGTATCTCCAGGGTTCTTCCACGTATACAACCTTCTTTCATGATTCTTAAACCAAGTGTTAGCTATGATTATGTTGTGCTCTGTGCAAAATTCTACCAGGCGGCTTCCTCTTTCATTTCTTAGCCCCAATCCATATTCACCTACTATGTTTCCTTCTCTCCCTTTTCCTACACTCGAATTCCAGTCACCCATGACTATTAAATTTTCGTCTCCCTTCACAATCTGAATAATTTCTTTTATTTCATCATACATTTCTTCAATTTCTTCGTCATCTGCAGAGCTAGTTGGCATATAAACTTGTACTACTGTAGTAGGTGTGGGCTTCGTATCTATCTTGGCCACAATAATGCGTTCACTATGCTATTTGTAGTAGCTTACCCGCATTCCTATTTTCCTATTCATTATTAAACCTACTCCTGCATTACCCCTATTTGATTTTGTGTTTATAACCCTGTAGTCACCTGACCAGAAGTCTTGTTCCTCCTGCCACCGAATTTCACTAATTCCACTATATCTAACTTCAACCTATCCATTTCCTTTTTTAAATTTTCTAACCTACCTGCATGATTAAGGGATCTGACATTCCACGCTCCGATCCGTAGAACGCCAGTTTTCTTTCTCCTGATAACGACATCCTCTTGAGTAGTCCCCGCCCGGAGATCCGAATGGGGGACTATTTTACCTCCGGAATATTTTACCCAAGATGACGCCATCATCATTTAATCATACAGTAAAGCTGCATGCCCTCGGGAAAAATTACGGCTGTAGTTTCCCCTTGCTTTCAGCCGTTCGCAGTACCAGCACAGCAAGGCCGTTTTGGTTATTGTTACAAGGCCAGATCAGTCAATGATCCAGACTGTTGCCCTTGCAACTACTGAAATGGCTGCTGCCCCTCTTCAGGAACCACACGTTTGTCTGGCCTCTCAACAGATACCCCTCCATTGTGGTTGCACCTACGGTACGGCTATCTGTATCGCTGAGGCACGCAAGCCTCCCCACCAACGGCAAGGTCCATGGTTCATGGGGGGGTTCTTAGGTTCTTAGGTTCTTAGGTTCCTTAAAGTATTGTGCATGAAATTCTGATTGAACTTTTACAGTAGCGGAAGATGTGTGCACACTGGGTTCAAGAAATTGTGACAAAGTTGCACGAATCCAATCATCTAGCTGCTGCAACCAGTTCCCAAAATGCGTTTGCCAAGCCTTCAGGTCATTACAACCCGATCTTGGTCAAACTCAGATACATTGCGCACCTTCCCCATTCAACACATGGACAGAAATTTCTCTGGTACTAAATGCACCATGCGTGTGTGTGATTAGTAGTCATTGCTCGCAAGGCGACGCTGCTATCGCCTGCTTGGGTTTATGTCGATAGTAGATTAGTGGTCATAATGATATGGCTAATCAGCATATATGTTCATCTAGTACCATGGAAGATATTCCCCAAAGTATTAACAGAGGTTTTATCATCTTATCCGTTCCACTTGCCATAGTTTCCCATGTTGCCTCGCCGATTCTGTGGAGAACCTCCTCATTCCTTACCCTACCATTGCACCTAATTTTCAATATTCTTCTAACACCACATTTCAAAGGCTTCGATTCTTTCTGTTCCGGTTTTCTCACAGTCCAAATCTCACTACCATACAATGCTGTGCTCAAAATGTACATTCTGAAAAATTGGATTCTCAAATTATAGTCTATGTTTGATATTAAAAGACTTCTCTTAGCCAGTAATGCCCTTTTTGCCAGCGCTAGTATAGTTCTCATATACTGCTTGCTCCATCCCTCATGGGTTAATCTCCTACATAGGTAGCAGAATTTCTTAATTATGTCTACTGCTTGATCCCCCATTCTGATGTTAAGTTTCTCACTGTTTTCATTTCCACTGCTTCTCATTACTTTTGTCAATTTTCGATCTACTTCCAGTCCACATTCTTTACTCATTGAACCCATCATTCCATTCAACTGATCCTGCAACTGTTCTACACTTTCACTAAGAACAGGAATGTCATCAGCGAATCTTATCATTGATATCATTTCACCTTCAATTTTAGTCCCTCTTCTGAACCTTTCTTTCTTTCCAACACAGCTGATTCGATGCATATATTGAACAATAGGGGCAAGAGGCCACACCCCTGTCTTACATTCTTTTTTAATGTGAGAACTTCGTCCTTGGTCTTGCAGTCTTAATGTTCTCTCTAAGTTCTTGTACATATTGTAATTACTTGTCTATCCCTATAGCTAACCCTGATTTTTCTTAAGATTCAAAACATCTTGAATCATTTTACATTATCGATCTCTTTTTACAGGCCGATAAATCCTATGTACATGTACTGATCTTGCTTTAGTCTTGCTTTCATTATCAAGTGCAACTTCGAAACTGCCAGTCTGGTGCCTTTACCTTTCCTAAAGCCAAACTGATCGTTATCTAATAGGTCCTCAGTTTTCTTTTCCATTCTTCTGTTTATCATTCTTGTCAGCAACTTGGATGCATGTGCTGTTAAGCTGATCATGCTATAGTTCTCGATCTTGTCAGCTCTTGCTATCTTTGGGAATAAATGGATGATGTTTTCCCAAAACTTTGATGGTATATCGTCAGTCTCACACCTTCTACACTCCAATATGAACAATCATTCCAGTGGAATGTTAACTATTGTTTTGCGCTCATCCTGATTAGTACGACTTTACAGTAAGTGAATCAGAAAGACAGGATACACTGAAAAAGTATGTAAAAAATTAGAAATAGAAAAAAGGTAGGTCACGCTGAAGGTAAGAGTTGACAAATAAGTATAGAGTCATCCATAGAAATGTATATACTCTTTATCACACTCTATCGAGATATCGATATTATCGTTCGATTTGAGTTTTGAGTGTGTTATAGTATGCTCTTTAGCTCAACAGTTGTTAGTACTTCCATCTCAGGATTGAGAAAACAAGATGGCTGGAGCATGCTTGACTTTCGAGCAAGGAAAATGTATTGTGAAGTGGTTTTTCAAGTTTGATAATGCTGTTGAAGTGGACATGGGAATCTGAACCAGGACCGCCAACCTGCCTAACAGTTAAATGCATCACTCCCAAGTTTGAATTGTGTGGAACGATTTGTGATATTCACAAAGTAAGATCAGGAAGACAGTATACATCTACAAGTCCTGCTTTGTCGGTTCTCGTGTTGGAAATGTTTGTTAATTCTCCACAGAAGTCTGCTTCTCAATGTGTACATGAAGTGGGGGTTACCAGTACAGTTGTATGAAGAATTCAGAAAGCTGCAAAGTGGAAAGTTTACATTCCACGATTACTGCACGCGATTAACGATGATGACCCTCACTGCAGAATGGAATTTTCGAATGGTATCAGCAAATGGTAACTGATGATGAACAACTTGTGACGAAGGTAATGTAGAGTAACGAGATACAATTTAAACTTAAGAGAACCCTGAATCGGCATAAGAGTGTGTACTGGGCACAGCAAAATCCGCATGTTATATGGATAAAGCAGTTAATCTAGCTGGGGTTCGTGTGTTGTGTGGATAATCATATAGGGTCTCAGTAGGACCCATTTTCTTTGATGCTACTGTCACTGGAGAAGTGTACCTAGAAATGTTACACATCATTTTTGCCAGGTATACGTGCACCTTATGGAGCTGATGAAGAGGTCTTCTACCAAAAGGACAAGGCACCACCACACTACCACCTAGCCATACGAGCTTTCTGGGATGACAATTTTCTGGGGCATTGGAATGGAGGAAGAGGGCCGACTGAGTTCCCAGCACGGTCACCAGATCTAACAGCTATGGACTTTTACTTGTGGGGAACTGTGAAAGATATCATCTGTCGACATAAGCCACGCACACTGGAAGAACTTCACCAGGAGATTACAGTGACATAGATAGTGACCTCCACTGTAACATTTACTGACGTAGTTGTGGGGACCTCTCTTCGTTCTGGTATGTGTATAGCCGCCAACATTGATCATTTAAAGTAACCATGTGCTAAGCTGAAGGCTGTACAACATGTGTGATCAATTATTAATTGTAAAATAAACAAGTAAATAATACTTTTCGTTCCTTAAAATGTGTATACATTTATCTGGTGACCTCTGTATAATCAAAGAATGTTAAAATATATTAATCATAATGAAAAAAGTTTTCGCTTTGAAAACTAATGGCATGTTTAAATACATTGATAGATTACCACCACTTGGGATTAGCTGAACGGTCTAAAGCACTTCAGTAATGGACTGTGCGGCTGGTCCCAGCGGTGGTTTGAGTCCTCTCTCAGGCATGGGTGCATGTGTTTGTCCTTAGGATAATTTAGGTTAAGTAGTGTCTAAGCTTAGGGACTGATGACCTTAGTAGTTAAGTCCCATAAGATTTCACATACATTTGAACATTTTTTTGATAGATTACCGGTATAATTAGAGGGAAATTTACTAACTGTTGGTAGAAAAAAATACGAAACGACAGGTGAATTAATTTCTCTGTTAACTAAACAATACATTACTATGAGTTATATGGGTAGGAATTTAAAGCTGTTAATTATCAAATTGTGTTGTTATATTATTCAATTCAGGAGCAATTAATTCTGATCATAATCTAAATAAAACAAGATCAAGTAATGGTAAAAAATATAAAAGTCTGATAAAAGAAACTCCTGAAGATTATTTTCCAAAATTAAGACAACCACTTTCAAGTTCAGATTTTTCAGATGCAAGCAAAGTGAAGGTTTCATGAAAAACATACAGAAAGACCAATTGAGTATATTTCGATGAATGATGTTGGAGATTCAATCGATGGATCAACAGTTATTAAATGAGAAAGATTAGCTGTAAATAAAAATTCTCATAATGAAGAAGTGGTAATAATTTTACTATCAAAAATTCAAAAGAAATACGCTTTTTGATTTGGTTTTTAAATAACTTGCCACACACATTCTGTCAAAGTGAAAAATGTGGAGGAGGATCGGTTAACATAATAATTAATGAATTACCTTTTTAAATGCACCTACCTGGCTATAGTTTTTCTGATCTGGGCCCATATTAGATGAAAGGTTAGTTTGAGGAGATCAAGGAATAAATCCACGAACTGAATCTTGCAAAACAAGATGATAATGTACGTTGTTTTTGTCGTTGTGGTCTTCAATCCAGAGACTGGTTTGAAGCAGCTCTCCATGCTACTCTACCTTGAGCAAACTCCTTCAACTCGGAGGAAGTACTGCAACCCACATCATTCTGAATCTATTTAGTGTATTTGTCTCTTGGTGTCCCTATACCATTTTCACCCTCCATGGTTCCTTCCAATACTAACTGGTGATCCCTTGGTGTCGCAGAATGTCTATTGCCAACTGATCCCTTCTTCTAGTCAAGTTGAGCCACAAATTCCTCTTCTTCTCAATTCTATTCCGTATCTCTTCATTAGTTACATGCTCTGCCCATCGACCTTCTGTGGCACCACATTTTGTAAGCTTCTATTCTCTTCTTGCCCAAACTATTTTTCATCCATGTTCCACTTCCATACATAGGTAAACTCCATACTTTTAGAAAAAGATTCCTCACACTTAGTATCCTCTCTGCTTCGACCATCATCAGTTATATTGCTCGCCTAAGGGCAAAATTCATCTACTACTTTCAGTGTCTCATTTGCTAATATAATTCACCCATCATCACTTGATTTAATTGGACTACATTCGATTATCCTCGTTTCGCTTTTGTTGATGTTCGTCTTATATCCTCCTTCTTCAAAGACATTCTCCATTCCGTTAACTGTTCTTCCAGGTCTCTGACAGGATTTCAATGTTGTTGACAAACCTCAAAGTTATTCTTTCTTCTCCATGGATTTTCATTCCTACACCAAATTTTTGTTTTGTTTTCTTTACTGGTTGCTCAATATATCGGGGAGGCCGTGAGCTCGAGCCCTAGCCCTGCTTGCAGTCTGCTGGCCGATGTCACCCAGAGAGCGGAGGCTAGCAGCCCTCTCGCTCTTAGCTTCTGTGCAGCTCCACAGTGTGGCCTACCCCTCCACAGCTATGACGAGACCGTGCAGAGGAGGTTGGAGGTGGTTTCAGCGGGTCGGTTGGCCGCCAGTATCCATCACCAGAAGGGAGTCGCAGTTGGACTGCAACTTAAACATTCATCATTCTCTCCGGTTCTAGACGCAGAAAGAATGGCAAAATGACTGTCCGCCCGAAAGCAACTCTTTCATAATCTCCCAAATCTCCGCTGTTGTTTTTAGAGTCCATATATGACTAGTAAGCCACAAATCCGGTTGTCTCGAGAACATCACACCTGGTTCTAGAGGCTGAACAACGGCTAACTGCCCTTCCTCGCCCTTGCAAACAGCAAAAGCGGGACCATCATTCCCCAGGATGTTCTTACGTATTCGCCACCTGTAGAGCAAAATTACTCTAGCATCCACTCCGTCCTTCCGAAAATGCAAAGTCCACAAAAAAAATATCGACATGAAAAACTAACAAGTCTGGAAAAAACAACAAATATCCTTATGGTATTAAACTTAATAAACCAAAAAAAAGGGAAACCCGACAAATTACAACTACACAACTTACTTACGCGACCTTAGCATATACGGCACATCATTCACCTTGCGTTACTCAACAATTCCATGTTTCTTCTTTTTGCCTTTCGTCACTTTCGTTCTGGTTGACTGCCGGTTACTGTAAAATCCCCTCCACGATTCCTTTAAACGAATTTATGTGACTGACGTGTATAATAGGCGGCGTTTCTGTGGGGAACTGAATCTTCACGTAGAGTGGTGAGGTAGTTTCCACGACCTGGTATGGTCCCTGGCGTTTTGTTAAAAATTTCTTTGTTTCCTCCTTTGACATATGGTGATTAGTAACAATGACACAGTGCCACACGTGGCACTGAACCAATTTGCTCATGAGATTGTTCGGTTGTCCCTGGCGCTCTAACGCCTTTGTGTTTCCCATTTGTACATTCCTCCCAACTTCCCTAATTCTTCTGTCAAACTTCCTCACCGACTCACCATTGGGCCCTAATTTAGGAATCAAAACGTGAGACAGAGATGGCATTTTCATACCATACACCACCTCAGATGGATACAAGCCCATGGCAGTATGAACCTTCAAATTACAGGCCATTCTACATAAGGTCAACAGGCGTCCCAATTGTTGTGCCTGGAACCTACGTAATAGTTCAACACGTTTGCAGTTGTCCTGCGCACAAGTTCCGTTCTGACATTGCTCTGAAGATGAAATGGATTCGTCCATAACTTCCAGATATGCGACACATGGCATAGTTGTTTCCTTAAATCCGAGATAAATTCGTACCTCGCCCGTAATTATGTCCCCAGAAACTCCAGAATTTACTATCTATTGTTTACTAACAGCTGCACTACAGTACTAGCCCGTTGGTCGGACATTAGTGTCATGGCCAAAAATCGAGAAAAAGATCAATCATCGTGAGAATGTACCTATTTCTTGCCGGTGTTCTATTAAATGGCCCGAGGGCATTCTACACTAATAAAGGAAACCTTTGCAATGGTACTCTCCAATGTGTAATGTCGGCTTTTTGCGCGCATGGCACATAGCCATTAATACACTACTCCGTGTCGTTCTTCCCATTCATCCACCAAAACTGCTCTGCTACGCGTCTGTCGCAAGTCGGCCACCACGACTTTAACAACATATGGTAGTAAGTTTGCGGTGAACCTTCCTTTCGAAGACCCTCTGGAACCACCATATGTGTCCACATCTTGTCGTTTTTCACGACAAACCCTCGTGCATAACGAAATGTCTCTGTGACTTAAATGCCTGGCACTCGATAGCCCTTGCCTGTGCCCACTATCATTCTTCAGTGCTCTTCTCTAGCGTATTTAACATTGCTACCCTATGAGTTAACGAATCTGCGTTTGCGTGTGATCTTCCTGGCTTTTGGATTATCTCTTACTCGAATTCATTAAGCTTAAGTGGCCCCCCTCCTAAGTTAATCTAATACACAGATCTTTCAAACCAAGCAATCATTTCAATGGGACATGGGCTGCCACAACCTTAAATTTCCTACCATACAGATAACATCGAAAATTCATAATATAACATATGACAGCCATCATCTCTTTCTCCATTGTTGAGTAGTTATGCTCCACCTTGTGTAAGTGCCTTGAAATATAAGCTACCAGATGTTCCTGAACATCTACCATCTGCCCCAAAATAGAACCGAATACTTCATTTGTACCACCACCTGAAAGGATAAACTCTATTAAGAAATCCGGAAAAACCAATACTGGATCCAAAACTAACGTCACTTTCAAATTTTCAAAAGCCTCCTGACATTGGTGTGACCAACGAAATATCACCCCTTGTTCAGTAGCTTGTTCAACGGTCAGGCTATTTCCACAAAGTCTTTCATGAACTATCTATAATAATTACAGATGTCGGTCAACGACTGTACCTGCTTAGTTGGCCGGCCGAAGTGGCCGAGCGGTTCCAGGCACTTCAGTCTGGAACAACGCGACCGCTACGGTCGCAGGTTCGAATCCTGCCTCGGGCATGGATGTGTGTGATGTCCTTAGGTTAGTTAGGTTTAAGTAGTTCTAAGTTCTAGGGGACTGATGACCTCAGATATTCCCATAGTGCTCAGAGCCATTTGAACCATTTTTTGCTTAGTTGTTTGTGGTATCGGATAATTCAGACCTGCACCTGTAAGACGAGGACCATCTGTAAGACGAGGACTGGTCTGTACGTCACTCTCACTAACCACGTGTCCCAGATAGTTTACTTGACTTTGGGCAAAATGGCACTTGTCTGCACTTGAAGTCGAACGTGCCGATCGTAGTCTACTAAAATCATCCTCCGAATTTGTCACATATCTAGTAAATCCTTTGAATAGACATCTATAGTATCGAGTTAGACAAAACTGAGTTTTCGCTTTAATCCTCTCAGTACCTCATCGAACAACCACTGAAAAGTGGAAGGTCGGTTCGTTAGTCCAACTGGCACGAAAATGTCCTGCTGCGACGGTAAGAGTCGTTTTCGACCTATCTTCAGGGGCCACCTCTAACTGACGGTATCCACTCCTGGGGTCCATAATGGTAAAGAATCGTCACTGACCCATATTATCCAATGTTTTCTTGGAATCGGATAAGCATCCGAAACCGTTCGCCCATTTAGATATCTGTAGTCAAAGGAAAATCTGTTTTTCTGTGTCCCGTTAGCCGAATCTGTCGACACGACGACAACATTTGTACTGCAGGGACAATCATTCGGTTCAACAACCCCAAACCGTAGTTGTTGTTGAATAAATTCTTCTATAAATGTTGTAGCTAGTTTGCTATACAGTATGGCTTCTATAAATTGGTGCACTATCCCCTGTCAGTAAGTGATGTTGCATCAGCGGGGTTGCCAGTAACCCTCCGTTTGCACAAAATAAACCACTAAACCTCAACAACAAGTTCGTCATGGCCATTCGACCACAGGCCTTCAAATGACCTATTTTGCCTCATAACACTTCTGTATCGATGTTTCTTCGTCGCTTGCCTCCAGGCTCAAACTATCGAAATCCTCATGTTTCAAGACCTCCAGAATGGCTCTCATTGCACCCTTTGACAGCGTTACCTCTTGTCTGCCAAAGTTATCCACACTAACTGGAACCATCTGTTACCCTGTCGCTCGCATGTGCGAAACTCTTGCGGAAAAAGGAATGTGAATTGTCCAAATCTTCATTGCTTAAAAGTGGCTGAACCATTTATAATGTTTCAATCGGCAAATCGATATCCACTGAAACCCACACTATCTTTTCTCCACTTCCTGGTATTTTATGCTGCTTATCGATCTTTACTGGAAACGTAAGCAGTTTAGTTGGTCTCATTCCCATGATAGTTGAACCTTGCGCCATTCTCATTTGCAACTGTTCCCCTGGATTGAAACAGTCCCACTGAGTCCACTGTGCATTCCAAAACATCAGTCTTAGCTGATGTTTATCGAGAAAGTCGAGCACGAGAATCACTGAATAACATTCGCCTATGCATGGGAGCACCTCCAAGCGTTCGCTGACCTTAGTTTCCCCAACCACAAACTGCAGAGCTGCCGTACCAAACGATTCCACTCTGTTATCGCCAACCCCGTAACCTATACATAGGTGGCCCAAGACTCCTCTTTTCCACGAGGTAAACACTGATAATGGACACATTCGCATCTGTGTCCACCAAAAAAAATCTTAGTTTCCTGCCACCCACTATGCCCACTCAGATGCTTACCGTCTCACTTTGTGAGTAAAAAAGGTCGTTATCTTCTAAGAAAGTTACCCAGAACCTACATAATGCTTCTACTATACCTCCAGTTCTAAGTCAAAATCAGGTGTTTTCATTTAAAAACAACTATTTTCTATCAAATTAGAAATTTTTTAAAAATGTTAATATTTATACCATCTCATTCGTCTGTTATACATTAATTATTTTGTCTGACAAAAAATAAATATAATTAATGAAGAAGAACATAAAATGTAAGTAAATAAATTAATTAACTACCAAAAAGTCCAAAAACCTTTGGCGCCATATGAAGGAAACCCCCAGATGGAATGTTTCAACTTCTCTATTTTCTCATCTTCTCATCCTCTGTTTTTTTTTTTCAAGTTCATTTCAGTGGCTTCCTAACAGCTGCACTTCTTGTGCATCTGTCACCTGTCATCTTTAACTGAGGGCAAAGCAAAATCAGCAGCATATTGATATCTGATGAACCCCATTGCTTGGGTGGGCAACCCACTCACAGCTTGGGGCATTCCAGGAGCAAATGTATTCAATCACAGCTTGTATACATAATTGGTATTTGAGTGACAAAGTACATTCTAAAAGTGCTATTCTCATCAATTTGTTCCAGATGTAAATAAATTATTTTGTTTACAATTTCGTATTTAATTTGAAGTGATGAAATGTAAGTAACAGGTAATGTTCCTTTACATATGTAGTTTTATAGTCATTTTCTGTTAACCCACAACATTTTTTATGTGTCATTGTAATCACATAATGTACAGGAATAGGGTTATATTATATGTAAAAATTGAAGTATATGTTCATACAGCTTTAGCGCCATCTCTGAATGAAGTCTAGCTGCTTAGTTAATGGCGAGAGTGTATGTGTGCACAATATGAAACAGAGTCAATATGCAATTTCCTCTGATGCCAGCACTGAAGGAAGCGCTAGAGGGCACATACCGCCGGATAAATACGAGCTGTAAACTCTCACAGCTAACAGGTGCCTGAGAAGGCAAGACGTATGTTTTGTGTGGTTGTGTAGGGAAACAAACATCGATCGGACACAAATGTTAACCGATTTCGAAAATTCAAAATGCTAACATATTATAATTGAGATGCTAGATTTTTCATTTATTATTTCCTTTATCTTTCTGAAAACGCTTCAAAAGGAAGTGCAAACATGAAGTTTTTTCAGTTTCTTATCCATTTATATAGTTAAAATTTTTCAGTAAGTATTCTGTACTGTGCATTGTAAATTAAATTTTTCTTACCATACATTAAATTTTTCTTACCATACATTGTTATATACGCTAAAGTATCTGAAAGAATTTTTTCATTAAAAGTTGCGCAAAGTTTCCTAGTCATTTTCTGTGAAGTCACAACGTTCTTTCTATGAGTTATGTTAATCACATACATTGGACAATTTGAAATGAAATTATATGTAGTTATGTCAATGTCTGATCTCAGTAGTGTAACTCATTTAAAATCTAGAAATTCATTGTATGCCTTGAGAAAATTATTTGGAGGTTTAATACTCCACATCTCCTGTGGAGAAATTTATCAAGTATATAAAACTGGCGTTCTAAGGATCGGAGCGTGGAATGTCAGCTCCCTTAATTGGGCAGGTTGGTTAGAAAATTTAAAAATGGAAATGGATAGGTTAAAGTTAGATATAGTGGGAAGTAGTAAAACTGGGTGGCAGGAGGAACAAGACTTCTGGTCAAGTGAATACAGGGCTATAAATACAAAATGAAATAGGAGTAATACAGGAGTAGGTTTAGTAATGAATAAAAATATAGGAGCGCAGGTAAGGTACTATAAACAGCACAGTGGATGCATTATTGTGGTCAAGATAGACACGAATCCCACGCCTACCACAGTAGACAAGTTTATATGCTAACTAGCTTCGTAGATGACGAAGAGATTGATGAACTGTATGATGAGATACAGGAAATTATTCTGATAGTGAAGGGAGACGAAAATTTAATAGTCATGGGTGACTGGAACTCAATAGTAGGAAAAGGAAGACAAGGAAAAGTTGTAGATGAATATGGAATGCGGGTAAGTAATGAACGAGGAAGCCGCCTGGTAGAATTTTGCACAGAGCACAACTTAATCATAGCTAACACTTGGTTTGTTGTTCGAAAGAAGGTTGTATACATAGAAGAGGCCTGGAAACACTGGAAGGTTTCAGATAGATTGTATAAAGGTAAGACTTAGTTTTAGGAACCAGGTTTTAAATTGTAAGAGATTTCCAGGGGCAGATGTGGGCTTTGACCGCAATCTGTCGGTTATGAACTGTAGATTAAAACTGAAGAAACTGCAAAGAGATAGGAATTTGAGGAGATGGGACTTGGATTAACTGAAAGAACCAGAGGTTGTACACAGCTTCAGGGAGAGCATTAGGGAATGATTGACAAGAATGGGGGAAAGAAATACATTGGTAGAAGAATGGGTAGCTTTGAGAGATGAAATAGTGAAGGCAGCAGAGGATCAAGTAGTTAAAAAGACGAGGGCTAGTAGAAATCCTTGGATAACTGAAGAAATATTGGATTTAATTGATGAAAGGAAAAATATAAAAATGCAGTAAATGAAGTAGGCGGTAAAGAATACAACCTTCTCAAAAATGAGATCGACAGGAAGCGAAAAATGGCTAAGCAAGGAAGGCTAGAAGGCAAATGTAAGGATGTAGAGGCATATCTCACTAGGGATAAGATAGATACTGCCTACAGGAAAATTAAAGAAAATTTTGGAGAAAAGAGAACCATTTGTATGAATATCAAGAACTCAGATGGAATCCCAGTTCTAAGCAAAGGAGGGAAAGCAGAAAGGTGGAAGGAGTATATAGAGGGTCTATACAATGGCGATGTACTTGAGGACAATTTTATGGAAATGGAAGAGGATGTAGATGAAGATGAAATGGGAGATATGATACTGCGTGAAGAGTTTGACAGAGCACTGAAAGACCTAAGTCGAAACAAGGCCCCGGGAGTAGACAACATTCCATTAGAACTACTGAGAGCCTTGGAAGGCCAGTCCTGACAAAACTCTACCATCTGGTGAGTAAGAAGTATGAGACCGGCGAAATACCCTCAGATTTCAAGAAGAATATAATAATTCCAATCCCAAAGAAAGCAGGTGTTGACAGATGTGAAATTTACCTAACTATCAGTTTAATAAGTCACGGCTGCAATGTACTAACAGAAATTCCTTACAGACGATTGGAAAAACTGGTAGAAGCCGAAGATCCATTTGGAATCTGTAGAAAAGCTAGCACACATGAGGTAATACTGACCCTACGACTTAACTTAGAAAACAGATCAAGGAAAGGCAAACCTACGTTTCTAGCATTTGTAGACTTAGAGAAAGCCTTTGACAATGTTGACTGGGATACTGTCTTTCTAATTCTGAAGGTGGCGGGTGTAAAATATAGGGAGCGAAAGCCTATTTGCAATTAGTACAGAAACCAGATGGCAGCTATAAGAGTAGAGGGACATGAAAGAGAAGCACTGTTTGGGAAGGGAATGAGTCAGGGTTGCAGCCTATCCCTGATGTTATTCAACCTGTAGAATCATCAAGCAGTAAAAGAAACAAAAGAAAAATTCAGAGTAGGATTTAAAATCCATGGAGAAGAAATAAAAAATTTTAGGATCGCCAATGACATTGCAATTCTGTCAGAGACAGCGAAGGACCTGGAAGGGCAACTGAACGGAATGGACTGTGGCTTGAAAGATGGATATAAGATGAACATCAACAAAAGCAAAACGAGGATGATGAAATATAGTCGAATTAAATCAGGTGATGCTGAGGGAATTAGATTAGGTAATGAGACACTTAAAGTAGTAGATGAGTTTTGCTGTTTGGGGAGCAAAATAACTGATGATGGTTGAAGTAGAGACGATATAAAATGTAGACTAACAATGGCACGAGAAGCGTTTCTGAAGAAGAGAAATTTGTTAACATCGAGCATAGATTTAAGTGTCAGGAAGTCGTTTCTGAGAGTATTTGTATAGAGTTCAGCCATGTATGGAAGTGAAACATCAGTGATAAATAGTTTAGGCAAAAAGAGAATAGAAGCTTTCGAAATGCGGCGCTACAGAAGAATGCTGAAGATTAGATGGTTAGATCACATAATTAATGAGGAGGTATTGAATAGAATTGGAGAGAAGAGAAATTTGTGCCGCAACTTGACTAGAGAAGGGATCGGTTGGTAGGACATGTCCTGATGCATCAAGAGATCACCAATTTAGTATTGGCGGGCAATGTGGAGGGTAAAGGACATAGAGGGAGACTAAGAGATGAATACACTAAGTAGATTCAGAAGGATGTAGATTTCAGTGGGTACTGGGAGATGCAGAAGCTTGCACAGGATAGAGTAGCATAGACAACTGCAACAAACCAGTCTCCATAGTGAAGACTACATCAACAACAACAACAACAACAACAACAACATACTCTGTAGATTAACGTGGCAAAATCATGAAGAGTCAAGTAACTTATTATTTTTAAGATGTGACTGTAATGTAAAAATACGAAATATGGTAAGTCAAATTCCGTAAATTTATAGTGATTTGTGACATCAAGTTCAAAATTTTTCTTACCACTTAACCCTGCAACTTTTACATCTTGTAGTTCATGAAAAGTTATTTGAATTTTTGGATTTTTCAGAATATATTCTCGTTGTTCTAACTCATAATTTAGTTCATATTTAGCAACTGGTACACGAATTTCCATCCCATCTATTACAATTTTTCCTTCCTTAGCAGGTGTATCTTTAATTTCGACTCAAGTATCCATATAATCAGGCCATCTAATAACTTTATCTCCAAAACTAGAGGACCTAGTTACAATTAATATTAAATTCCCTTCCCAAATTATTTCTTTATAGACTTTAAAAAATCCATCAAGTATTACTAGTGGATAAAGTAGCCAAGTTTTCTGACTCCTAATTTTTCTATTATTAAGAATATGTCCTTCTCGCCTTATTTATCAGCAAGATACGAAGTCAAATACAACATAGCTGTTGATGAAATAAAAGCATGTTCAATTTTAGATAAAAAAATTATTTCCATCATTAATGGCCATTGAATGCAACACTGTTACCACATAATTATAGATTGGTTTTTATTATATTTTTCATCGTATTTTGGATAACCTGATTCAGATCCATCATGATTAGCTGTGACAATTCTGATGTTCATTTATAATTGAGCATGATTTGGATAAAACCACCCATCACCAATATTTATTTCATTCCCTTCATGCTTTTTGGGTGCAATTAAATTATTTTTTGTTTGTTCATGTTCAGAGAATGAGTCAAACCCATAACTCTCGGTTTTGTTCATGATTTATTAAGAATGAAATTCATTAACACTTTTATAAAAGAACTGTTTCACATGCACCATTAAAGTCAATAAGATTGTCATTTTCAGCCATTATAGTAATTTCGAAATCTTGAATAGGATCCAAAATAGGATATCTACAGGTTAATGTGGTAAATAAATTATTAGTCTTCCAAATTCCACATTTTGTTTGAATGAAGCAATAATATTAGACTCTCTACGAAAATCATCAGTATGTTTAAGAAACATTCTGTCAGCTAGATTAAAATTTATTTTTATTTCAAATGGAATAATTTGTTTGAACATCATTACCATCAGCCTTTTCATTGGCTTCAACAGTTTGTCTACCAAATCTGAGCACACTTCCAATAGTACATTTTATATGTATATACAACTTAAGATCATTCTCAATATTAACTCTGTTTAAGATTTCATCAGCTTTAATGTGAATTTTTGGATTTTTTGAATGAATACATTTTTCTAAATTTTTAAAACTATACTGCCTGCAGAATATTGTATTGCTTTTCCATCGCACTTTACTTCATTACTTTTCAATATATTATTTGGAGTTAAAAATGTTGTAAAAGAAACAACCAATGTAATCTCTTTATAAGTTTCTCTTATGGCAACAGTTTATCTTTTTTAAGAGCAGATGATTTATCACTGAAACTGAAATAGAAAATCATCTTTACCAATAAAAATTTATTTAAATAAATGACAACTTGGGAACCAAAAATAAGAATTCTATAAAAGAAATCACGAAATAAATGTGGTTAACTTTTACCAATTTCTTTTTGATCTGCAATAATAGGACCAAGTAATTGTGGAAAAGCTACAATATTCTAGTTCCAGGATGATGTGAATTGGAATAAAATTAACCATTTGTTTGTTTGTTCAAAAAGTTTATATCAAGCAAAATATTATGAATTTAGAAAAAGTGTAAAAAAATTTAAGCATAATGAAAAATTTGCCACTTTTACTGGAAATAGTGATGACATTATTCTGTTAGATCAATATATAGATAATGCAGTATTAGTATTTGATGACTTCATTCTTGAAAATCAGGATATAGTTAGGAAATATTTTACTATAGGAAGACATCAAGGAACACATTGTTTTAAATAGCTCAAACATACTCAAAAATACCAAAACAATTAGTTAAAGATAGTCTTAATTTTTTATATATTTTCAGACAAAATGGCACAAATTCAAATCATGTTTGTCATGAGTTTGTTGGTGATGATTTCGAATTTGATGGTCCATAAAAATTGCACAGTAATTTTTGGAATGACCAATTGGGATTTTTTACATGTCTGCACAAGACTAGTAAACTAAATGAAGGCTAGTTCAGAAATAAAACACAGAATTTCATTCAGGGTGTATTGGGGAACTATGAAGCAGATGCTTATATACATCAAGATGATAAAGAACTTCAGTTAGCTGGATATTAATCGTAGTAAAGATGAAGTTTCTGGGTGAGTCTTGTTGATATATTTTAGTATGTAGGTAAATTACCAGTTGAATTCAGTGGATATAAATTAGTTATTTATTGGATTAATAAATCCTTTACTGAAAATAGATTACTATGGGTATGGGTGAACATTTTCATGGCATTGATTTATAAAATTATGCAGATATATTGCATATTATATTCTGAGAACAACCCAAATAAAATAAAATCGAGTAGAGGTAGCAAATATAAATATTTGATAAAAAAAGATTGATGATTATTTTTAAACTTAAGAAAATCAGCTACATATTCTTAGATTATTCAGAAATACATTGATCTGTGGAAAAAGGAGGAGCACCATCTGCTTGGCGCGTTGAAGCTCCATGACCTGCAGCATAATCCGGCTACCTGCACTCCGTGCCTGTCCCTCAGAGCCGCCGCCAGTACAGGATCGGCCCATGCTGCCCAACCCGCCCTGTGCTGAATAGTTCTTAGCTGATTACGACTCGCACAGAGCCAGTGCGAATTTTTGGCGACTTTGAGTTGTAATATCTCAGGCAATAGTTGTTGTAAAGGAATCAAATTTAGCTGTCTTATATAACTTTATGCGTTGTCTTAAGAATAATAATGAAAAGAATTTTAGTAGCGATATTGAGCCAGAAAATTGTAGCTATATCGGCCAAAAAAATAGGCAACCAAAAAAATTTCGAAGTTTGGCTTCTAGCATCCACTGAACTAAAGCTTTGACGAACGTGAATCTTGGCGTGTAGGAACCTAACAACACAAGGTTCTTAAATATAAAGTTTCATTTCCACAGCACTTTCCAGTACTGAATGAATTAAGTGCAGATCTGAAGATTTTGTAAAAACGTCAAAAATTCCGTATTTTCGTTCTGATTTTCCTAGAAACCTGTGCTCTGTAAAACATACCAAGCTGTATAACTGTAATGAAAGTTGAGCGCGAGAATGAGGCCCAAAAACAGTGTAAACTTCGGATTCGCTTATCTAGAAGAGTGAACGCATCATGAAAATGAAATTTAGAGTGCAATAGATTGACAGCACAACGATAAGAAATAAACATTTTTGTTCCCCTACTATTTTCCAATAATATACAAATTGGTCGAAAATATGTATTTTCATGGAAAGATGAAAGCAGTGTACATTCGATACTGCTTTTACAAATACCGTTTTCCATTAATGCTTCAAAGCTAGTTTCATTCGAACAACAAATTTTAAGTCTCCCAGCCTCCACAGAACAACAAGTTTAATTTCCAATATTGGCTAACAACAGAGGCAATGTAGCAATAAAAATCGCACTGAGAACACAGTTTTAACTTTGGCAAGTTGTTTCTAGTTGATCAAAGGCGTTTAAATCAATTATGGAAACAGGTTTTGTACAATTAGACCGAATGTGAGATGTATTTTTACTAGTAAGGAAAAAGAAAGAATATAACAGTCCATATTAACTGTTAATAATTTAAATGTATTGTTTGTAGATTAATACATGGTTTTTTTTATATTGGCGCAATGTACTCAGTGTAATTACATTTGCCACAGTACAGATATTGAGCCATCTCAATCACCAAGTAAGTTCATTTGTCAGTAAACTGCTACATATAAAGAAGTCAGGCTTCGTTTGAATAATTTTACACCTGTTGCGTCTATTTCCTTTCCTTCTTTTCGATCCAGGCTTTGGACCGACCCTGGTGAAGTTAAAAGTAAATTTATATATTTTTTTACATTTTTGGCTTATTGTTAGTAATTTATGTAGAAGTGTCAATAAATTTTCTCAGATTTAGTTCCCAATGATTAGTAATGCTTCTTTGTATGATAAGTCTCAAAGCAGCGTACAATACATAATGGAATGTTAAAAGTTTTGCATTGGTATCTAGTTTCCCCGAGCACTTTGTTTCATGCAAAGCACGCATCTGCACATTAGCATAGTTTTCTGCGGATGTTCATGCATGATAACAGCCGGAAAATGTCTCCGTGTGAATAGCAGAGGATTCTCGTCATCGTAGCGCCTTTTCCTACCAGCTTTTTTCTGTTCTGTAGGATATTTTTCTACAACCTCCCTTGAGGGAGAAAGGTGAAACTCTGCGAGTGCCGTTTTACATCCTGTTACCGACCAGTGGAGAGCATGAGCATTTAGAATGCACAAATCCAGATTGTGAAAAAGCTATTTCTCGTATCATTTCACAGTCTTATGCACTGATTACACTGAGCTCGGTAACATGTCACAACGGTCAACTGCACCCGTAATCGAATTGTAATCTACAATACATTGCGGTTTCTTTATTTTTTAGCCAATATTTCTGTCAGTCTTCTCTGTTTCAACCATTTTTGCTGTGTGACTTGTGGTCAGCATGCACACCTCTCTCTTATCGCACAACTTGATAGCAAGGACCTTGTCAGTGGACCTAAACTCAGTTTCTCCTCGTTTAAATTTCTTCTGCAGTTCCGACATGTAGCGCCTCTTCTTACGAACAATGTCACATGTGGCTGTTCCATGCTTGTGAAGCCAGAGGAGCAGGTCCGGGCTGGAGTACCAATTATCGACACATTGAGTATAACCCTTTTCCAAATACGATCCCGATTTGCCACTACGTCGCCACTATATGCCAAATTGTGGAACCCAAATTCTGTTGTTGCGCCTGTATCTACAATAAAATCCAAAATACATCCACTCTGACAGTCACACAGTACAACTGTCTTTATTCCTGATCTACTTTGCTTTGTTGGTATAAATTGCTTGAAAGATAATCGTCCTCTGAACAACAAGAAACTTTTAACTACACAAAGCTTGTGATGTGGGCGACATGAATTACGAAACGTCTGACGAACTTTGTCAACAATCGTCCTAATTGTAAGTATACTGTCGCCTCCAGTACTCGCAGAGTTATCACTGAAGTGTAACATTCTCTGACGTAAACGAAAACGGTCTTGGGACATAATTTCGTTGAAATATGGTGTGTTCAAAAGCGTAACTCTGGACCAATAATCACTTAATTTTAATTTCTTAACTTACGCCATTAGAAGGAAAATAGCAACAAAACAATACATTTCCTCAAATCCAGTGTCTTTCCACTTTGAAAGTCGAGAATTCACAGATTCTGTAATATCTTGTCTGGTGTGAACGTAAAAACTATTTCTTTCGTCTGCAATACATTGCAACAGTTCATGAAACATAAATATCACAAAATATTAAATAATGTTTGGGTCAGTATCTAATCGACGGTCGTGTCCTGAACTGGAGTCATCGAAATAATGGTTTAACAGCTGGAAGTCGGTTTGTTTCAAGTCAAATGTGTCGCTTAAGCGCTTTCTTTTCCGAACCGTTTCACAGTCACTTTCCGATTCCTCAGATTCAGAGGAACTGCTGACTTTAATTCTTGATCGCTCCTCTGATGTAAAGGGCGGAGGATTACAGCTTCGAGATTCTGTTGAAGACTCATCACTGCTAGCAACGCCACACAATTCACACACACTGTCCTTCTCAGTGTGCATATCCAGGATATCTTTGTCTGTGCAACCACGGTGACGTGACATTTCTCACATAGAAAGCAAGAAAATTGAAAAAAAAAAAAAAACAACACCGTTATCAATGTCGAATTCTGCAAAGAGGGAACACAGCAACAAACATGTACGCAGTCTCGAACTATACAGTCAGACCACAGAACAGCTACTGGAAGAACAGGGCGGAAAGACAGCTCTGCATGTTTACATTTGTAGCACTCAGGTAGCTGTCACTCAGCGCGCCTAAACTCGTCCCTAGTGGTGGAAAGGCCGGTGGGGTGGTACGCGTCAACACGTCCTTAGCATTGTAGGGAAGACCCAAAAGCCACACGTATACACATCAGGCGCGCCAGGGGAATGGTGAGGCATGACAAGTTAACAAGTCCCCAGCAGTCAAAGGGTTAATAAAGAAATATTCCGAAAAGCACATCGAATATGTTTAGATGATAGATGTTAAGGTTTTAATCGACAGATTAGCAGTAATTTATGGAGAAGAATTAGCTGGAAATAAAAATTATCACAATCAAAAAGTTAGAATACCATAGAAGTTAACTAAGAAGTTCCATGATTTTATTATCAATAATACTAAAGCAATTTCACGTTTAATTAACTATTTGAATAATCTTCCCCACACATTTTGGAAAAGTGAAAAATATGGAAAAGGTCAAGTAAAGTGGGCTTTACGTAATTTACCAATGCCAGAGATGCAGCCACCAGGATATAATCACTGCAGACCATTCACTAAGCATAAAGGAAGACTAACACGTGGAGATAGAGGAATTAATCAAGTAGATGAAGTGTGCTAACAACATGACATCGCCCATCATAATCATAAAGATTTAGAATCTAGACATCAAGATGATACAGAACTTCAGTTAGCTGCAAAAGAAACAATGTACGCTTCTGAGGCCTCAACTGGCGAAATATTAGCTGCACCTGCATTTAGAGGAGTAACTGTAAACGAAAATTAGTAATGGCTTTAGATATCGATGAAAATGGTTAAGGTTTGTAAAAATATTAATCCTTATAAATTTACATGATCGTTTAGATACATCTGATCATCCTGGTACTCATTGGATTCGTTATTACAAAAATAAAGATATAAATTTTGTTTTTGATTCATTTGGAGGAAATATACCAAAACAACTAATAAAGTATTTGGAAGAAATTATCTGTACTTCAATGTCAAGAGAATACACAATTTCAGTGAATTACTTTGTGGTCATTTGTGTTTGTTTGTTTTATAACTGTGATTAGATAATTATAAATTAAATGACAGTTTGAATCTAATAAATAGACATTTTCAGAGATAAGCTGCAGTCTAAAGGACACACAATTATTGGTCCAATAAATCTAGAAAAGATAAAAATGAATTAGAAGCAAATATCGATAAAGCATTGACAATTTAATTAAACAATTTCGTGAAGAATTACATTCCATTTTGACAGTGCCAAAGGATATATTAATTCTACAGTTACGAGAATAGTAGATTTAAAAGATCCAGTAAATGGTCATGATGCAGTTACAGAGTAGTAGTTAGAAAATACAAGTATTCTAATACAACTCGGTAATTATGACACTGTTAAACAACTTACTGGAAAAATTAATTACCTTAGTAAAAATGATAAATCTAATTACTTTACAAAAGAGAAATAGAAAAAGCTTTTACAGACTATTTCTCAAAGGAAGATTTCACATTGTATCTAAGTCAGTTACGTAATCTTCATATAGGAATGTGTGGAAGACAAAAACTAAATTTTCATTTCATTGCAGGAGATGAGCTATTGAAATACGGAGTTAAATATGATGTAAAAATCAAGAGAATTATTTTATTTTGGGCCCATTTAGATGGTGATTTGTCGATAGCTGATTTTGAAATAGGGATAATAAGATTTTATTTTATATCTGACTCTCTTCATAATCCATTACTTGAAGTGAAAATGAAAGAGCTAATATTTATGATTCTCAATCAGTCAGTTAACACTGTATCTGTTTCAGATGAATTAATCATTTTTGTGAACATATTTTGTAGTCAAATAATGATGAGAGAATGGAACAATAATGTTATACAGATAAAATGTCATTTAGAATCAAAACACTTTTTTCTTCAAACAGTGGAAGCAAAATATCTTTAAACCAAGAACCTAAATTTAGGTGATAAATATTTTGATTAATAAATGCAAATATATTTATCATATATATTTCTGAAGTAGTGACAAATGCGTTAGAGTTACATTTAATTGCTGTCATTTATTAAGAAATAAATTTTGTTAGGTTTTTCAATAAAAATATTGGCTTCCCTCATTCTTATGTCAGTGGTAGTAATATCTGATTAGTGACCTTTTTATTTCAAGTATTTGGTGTTTTTTTGAGTATTTAATGAAGTGTGCTTTAGCTTCATTATTTAATTGTAGACCTTGCACTCTATAGAAGTGTGTAAATATTTAAACACTTGAAAATCTTTATGTATATAGTGTAACATTTCACTTGTCTAAAGTTTTTGGCAGTCAAGTAACTGACCACAGGAATATGATTTAAAAGTAATGAAATATCATCATGATTAATGTTATTTTGCTTAAAATCTTTAGGGATTAAGCTCTTAATCTTGGAATTTCGATACAGAAAAGATTACATGAAATTAATTCCATATTTTTTAAAATTTTTAGGTTTGCTCCCCCTACCCAGAAATATGAAAATGAATAAATTTTAAAATTTCCTCAGAGATAACTGGATCCCACTGTAAAAGTATTACTTTTCTAATATTCAGGGTCTGTCAACCCAAGGTCCTGCAACTCCATAATAAAACAATAAAATTTAATTAGTAGTCAATATAATATTTGTCATGTGTGTAAAGTTAATTGGGTCTACGTGTGCAGGCCATGAAATACCGTATTTAATGAAATATCGTTGACTAAAATCTCATTTGGTTAAAATTTTCAAGTGGTAAAAGCTTATCACCTGGAACTCAATACACAAAATATAAAATATCATTTTCAATTAATAGAATTTTTGCAACTGTTAAAAATTTTCAGGGGCTAATCATTTAGCTCCAGGAATACCATACAGAAAAGTTAAAATATCACTTGTAATCAACACATTTTATACAATATCCCACAAGACTATAATTCGATCTCTTAAATATTATAAATCTACATCATTGTAGATGAATAAGATTTTGCATTTTTTCTTACAAATGTAATAAAATTTATTTCATATTAATGGCGAGCCTAAATGGTGCTAAAATCCACAAACTGGAAGTTAGAATAATACTATTAGAACCTAAAGGTTATTCAAAAGTGACAAAATGTAAATTAATTCAACTTATTAATAACCATAATTATGAGGACATGGCTAACAATAACAATGAAGTGAAAAAAATACAATAATGTAATTAATAGTTAAGGCAAAAGAAGTGATAATGAAAAGATATTATAAAATGGAGAAGGAAAATTAGATTCAGTGGTTAATTGTGACTTTGAAAATATAAATTTTAAGAAATTATTTAAATTGCATTCAAAATTTATAAAGAGTCACTGAACCAAGCAACCATGTTTAAAACTTTAAATTGTATTAAATAACAACTGAAATTTATAAAAATAAAATTGTTGAGTATTAAAAATAATGATTCATTTGGTGGAGATGACTGGAAATTTATAACAGGACATTTTGTATTATCTGTAGATCACAAGGCAATAATGCCAACGCCGACACAGTAACCAGCAACTGACACCAACGCAGTAACCAACGTTCGACGCTGACAGCGCCTGTGCTATTTACGGGTGCCAATTCTACACCTGTTCACCATCACAGCCTAAAAATTTATGCCAGATGAGCGAAAAGCAATAATTTTTTGGTAAAATTGAGGGGACGATTGCATGATAAACTGTTATTATAGTTACTGCATTCAGTGGTGAATTTTCTTTAGATGATCACTAGGTCCTAGATCCATGAATTTATGGATCAAGAACAGCAGAGAACTTGAGAGCCAGCCATGGCAATGACTGTAACAAAGGAAATGCCAGACTGGTCTGAGGTAGCAAATTTAATTTAAGCACTAAGCCTTAAACGAGATAACCAGAGACAAGAACAGAAAGCTGATACAGCCATTCTAAGTGAAAAGTTATAAGCACAGATGGTAACTTCAACTGCTCAAATGGCCTCTTTGAGAAATGAAATAAGTGCTACTTTAAGTGAAAAGTTAGAAGCACAAGGCGAAGCTCTAAATTCTATGTTTGATGTATTAAGTGATAAAGTTGAAAATTTACGATTAGATTTAAGGAATGAATTAAGTAATCCTTTAACTGTCCAAATGAATCAAATGTTTACGTATTTTAGCCAAAAGCAGGATAATCAATTTCAGAAGTTGACCCAGAAACTGGAATTTGATATTGAAGACAAGTGTAACAATATAGAGTCTGAATTTAATGAAAAATTAGGGTCATTTCAGAGTGTGTGTAATGCTACATTCGACACAGTGAAAAAGAGACTACATACCTTAAATGACAGCGTAGAAAGACAGGGTAAGCTGATCCCTATTGTCCAATCGCAAATTGCAGGTGTCAACACTCGAGTCGATGAGGTGGAGAGAAATTTTAAAGAAAAGCTAGAAACCTTAGACAACATAGATATAAGCGTTCTCTAGGAACAGGTAGAGGAAATGATAGACCGAGAAGTGGCCGCGAGAGTAACCTCCGACAATGTGTCTCCAAATTAGTTTCCTGAACTTAACGATAGCAGGAGATGTATAGATAATTTGTGGAAAGGATTCAAAATTATCCAGGATGGAGTAGAAAACAGATTAACTTTACCTGATGTTATGTAGTAAAGGGATGACTGTTTTGTTGTGGGTAGACATCAAAAAAATTTAACGAAAAGTATCGGTTTGCATTTGATCAAGTGAGGTTAACATCAGATCCATGGGATCTGATGAAGTGACGTCTGTTCCCAAGGTACGTTAACATTCTGTGTTAACAGGTGGAGTGACGACCGTCGGATCCCGAGTTGGTTTCGGTGACACTTCCACATTAGTTTTCCTACACCGAATTCCCAGCAATTCTTAAACTATTCTATAATCTGTTCTTGAATTCTTAAACTATCCTATAATATAAGTAATTCGAAAACCGGATATGATTACAAGATTGTGACATATTTAAGAGAATCACGGATAAACAGTGATCTCTAAACATGGAATGTAACTAGTAGAAAATAGTACTCATATGAAGGTAATATCATTGCACTATTCAAGCAGAGTAATATCTAGAGGTCATAAACTAAGTGGAGCACTTTATGTGTGTATGAAAAATAGTATAAACTGAATGACTAAACAATTATGTTATCGTAGTGTATAATTTTCTATTTTTATAGAATAATTTATATCTTTTGTGAGATGTAAAGTAAGAGGGAGGGTTTTTTTTGGAAGGAGTGGGTAAGGTAGGTACAAACATGACTAACACTAAACACACTCCACACCATTCAGACGACCCTCACAGACAAGTGCCATTCCATAGGAGTTTCTAAGATCTTTCTTTAGGGAATTCAAAGGTGAACGTGAGAATGTCCGTTCTGCAGGAGACGTTTAACATATACCTTCTCCGGCTTGTCACTCAAGTACCACCGAAGTAGGGATCCTGTGGAAGGGTTGGGAAGGGTTTTCCTGTCTTTGTGGCTATCTTCTTTCACTTGTTCGATCTTAGCAACCGTTTCTATTTTTTCTTTCTTACTTCTCTATTGAGTACTGGTCTGTGTTTTCCTTTTTCCCTATACATAAACTTCTATCGCTGAAGTCCTTCTTACTTTCTGTGGTTTCCTATAACCTTCAACTTACTTCAAATAAGCAGTCCGAAGAATCAGGATGCATGAACACACATCGACGTACACACAAAATTACACTTACACACAAACATGAAAATCACGGTTTAGAAAGCTAAAACGATGTCAGATCCTCCAGGGGATGTAGGAGAATAAAGACCTATGTACATCTGGGTAGGTACATATATTGTATGGTTGATATATGACGGTTCTGAATAGCCCCTTTTTTATTTTCTCGTTTCTTATATAATTATACATAGGTATAAGAATAGAGACGATTCTATACTGCACAAGGAAATGTGAAGGAGAGTAGAAACGAGGAAGAACTAATGAGCATACGCCAGAGAGGAACTAAAGGTGATAGTTAGGAATAGCAGTCGGATATTTGTTCTGATGATCTGTAGGATAGTGGGATAAGTCTAGAACAAAGAAAGGTATGATAGAATGAATTATGTATAAATATGTCTACAGAAAGTGTAGAAGTTAAAAAGTAGTGGAGGACTCTACGGGATCAATTAAAGTACCAAAAAATAAGAGAGAAGTGGGAAGTAGAATTGCATTCTGCTAGGTAATATTTAACGACAGTGTACATAAAGATGTATACTAGTACAGTGAGCTATGAAGCCTACTCAGGAAGGAGAAGGAGGGCGCACCTAGCATTCATTGGATGAAAAGGGCAGATAGGCAGACCCAAGAGGGGCACCAAGATGGGGATTGGCCTGTACCATACTAGATTAGGAAGTTTAAAGGGCGTACCTACCAAAACGGAAGGAGGAAGAGTATTCATTATATCAACCCATAGGTAAGTTATAGGTACTGTGCCTAAAAGGAAAAGGACAGTATCGTGACAAAAGTTACACATTTTGTAGAAATTATTCTGGTAAGTTTGATTCTCTATTCCACTATCATTGTCAAGTTTTATATTCATAAGTGTCGGAAAGAACCTTTTCATTTGCCCAGAGTTCCTCCAGATTACGGGAAACGGTAGGTAATGAAATTAATATGTACGAAAGGAAAAACAGTACAGAGGAGTAGAGTAAAGAACGACATAATTAAGTGTCTATGACACTGGGAGTCTGTGATTGGCAATCAAAAATGTTTGATTTCGTAGACTTTCCCAACGTAATAACTGCCGATATTCTTCACAGGTTTGCAGCCAGATCATGTCGTCGTCCATACGACGACATGATATGGCTGCAAATGCATTTTTATATGATATTACTAGACATGGATATTTAAATAGAAGGTATGGAGAAGAACTTTGTATGGCGCTTAATAACGAGTGTAAGATTATTTTACCAGAGAGATATTATAATTTAATTACTGATTTGGATTTACAATTAACTGAAAAGTAAGAGACAAAACTGAAAAGTAATGGAATGAAGAAACTTAAAAAGAGAAATAATGAATTTAATAATCTAGAATTCACTTTGTTAAAATTTAAAATCCTTTTTCCTACTGAATTTTATATCTTTTAAATGGACAACACCAAACAGCTAAAGCAGAGTAGTAATAGTGTGGAAAAGAAACTGAAGAATTTCATAAAGATAAGAATCGAAATGGTGGGTATGGAAATATATGGAAAGAATATTGTAAAGAATATCTCAGAATTAAAGTTACCTGTGAATGTGGTAGAAGTGTAGGCAAGAATCATTTGAAAAAACATTTGCAAGCAATTGTTCATAAAAATCTTATGATTTCGCGAGAAGAAAGAATTACGAAAATTTTAGGTAAACAATGGATTTATTACATTCACCACAGCTCATTTTAATTATTTTATTACATTCACCTTTTATAAAAAAATATTAAAGTTATTTTCTTATGTTTACCTTTTGTGAGAAAAAATAATGAATTTATACTAAGTGAATATGATAATAAAAAATATTCATTTTTATTAATTTTTCTAAGTTATTTAGTGGAAAATAGACGTTTATAAATGAAATTAAATGATTTTGACCTAGAATTTGAGGTATACCAGAAGTATTGTGTAAGCTCTGGGTAACTTTTTTACAAGATAGCGAAATCTTTACTCGCAAAGTGAGTAAAAATGTGAGCTAGCTTCGGACAATTTGAGCCAGAACGCACACAATACTTACAATCCTGTGCCATTTTACTGTCTATCGGAACCGCCTCCCGACGGCTGGACAGTCCCATGTGCGTTTAACGGCTGCTTCCCTTACCTGTGCTTTCCACCCTTCCTACCTCTACACTCAGATGCCAAGTGGCCCAATGTGCCACATGCATAGCACTCTGATTGCTTACACTACTGCCCGACCACATCTATTACACTTGCCTTCAGAAGCCAGTACGATAACAGTTGCGATCCTAAGAGCTGTATCTGATTCCTGTGGCTTTTCCATTCGTAACCACTGTGACATTTCAGCGGGTATACCACGCAAAAAACCATCCACTGCTCTATTTTCTGCCCCTATAACAGTACCATATTTGCTTCTGCATTCTGGGTCTGTACATACGTCTTTGCATTTGGCTAACGAGATCTGCTCGAGAATGCCTCCATAGGCTCGTTGAACAGCATCGACAACGTACTTAATTTCTATGGGAAAAACAGCGCACTGTTCTGCTTCTGGTACTGCTGGCACAAACCAGCAGCCCACTCCTGGAACGCGTATGTTCTTTACTAAATGTCTCGTGACAGACGACGTATACGCTGGCGTCCCCCGCCAAACGCATGTTAGCAACACACAGGGTTACTTCACCCGACCGCCCACGTGCTTCCGCAGAGTAACTAACATCCTTTTCGAAAACTGACATGTGCTCCGTTGCCTTGCCCGAGAAGGGATTAATCAGTGCAAAGGGAAGGTACTCTCAGTCCAGACTTGTTTCCTCATGACTCATTGCGACTGATCGTGACTGTCATTAGGAGTCTCTAACTCACGATTGAGTACGAAATGTGCGCTTTGGGAGAGAGAGAGAAGACTCACGGAGATGCTCGCAGAGAAACACCGGCAAATGTGTTATTGACCTTTATTGCAACGAAGGTACACAGCAGCCTTCCACTGATCCTGTTGATGGCGCCGTACGGCGAGGGTGCGTGGGTCAGCGCCAGTGCCAGAATCTGCTTCATCACAGTCGGGATGTAGCGCTCCTACTCACGCAAGGCTAAATGACCACCATGCGTGTCAGCTGCGCCGGTAGCCCGAGACACAGCTGGCTGCTCCCTCAAGCGGACCTCATGGACCCCATGCAGAGCGCCGAAGGGAACGAGACGACCGCCGTCGTTGTAGTGAGCCTTAGCAGCTCCGATCGTCTGGCCATTGCAGCTAGGTCCGTGACAGCAGACAGCTCCGCTCCTTGGAGGCCGTGACTTTGAACCCCAGCCCCACCCTTGTGAATTGCAGCTTGCAGTCTGCCGGCCGTTGTCACCCAGAGAGTGGAGGCTGGCAGCCCTCTCGCTCCTCACGCCCGTGAAGCTCCACAGTGTGGCACGCCCTGCCCACGTTATGGCGTGTCCAAGCATTGGAGGTTGGTGGTAGTTTCAGCGGGCCAGTTGTCCACTGATACCCATCATCAGAAGGTCGTCGTGGTTGGCATGCAACTTAAACAATCGTCATTCTCTCCGGTTATAGAAGCAGACAGAACTGCTTGCTTTGAGCCTCCGGGCCCGCATATTAATACTTTTCCATACGCCTCTGACGTAATTCCTCTGTATGGGACAAGTAGAGTGCTCTTTAATAATTACAACTTCACCTTTCATACCCGCTTTGGTCCCTATACACTGGTCACTAGCTGCTGTTGTAACTGAAGCATATGGGTTCTTCACAGCACATCAGTGTCCTGTGGTGCTCTGATTACTTCGCACATGCATACAGAGCCCGCCGAGCCGCGCCTTCTCGCCTGCGAGCGGTGTTTTACCTGCCTCACAGAATCGTTTGCTAAATAACATTGCATGTGGCTGCCATCCGATGTGTCAATCGGTTCCTTAACTATTACCTTCTAGCCGTAGCTGCGCGAAAATTACAAGAATTCCCCAAATCCTCGCCTGTTACGTATTCGTGGATCATCAAAGAATAAGGAAAAACGGTTAGCATACATTATCCGCAAGAACCAAGAGGGAGCGATAAGGATGGAATGTGCTCGGAATGAAATGAACATTCTAGTCAGTACAGAGTACTGATTGATGGTAAACTGAGGAAAGACAAGTAATAAGTAGTAGCACAAATGAGATTAGCCATAAAAGTAACATGAGTATTGGTGATGAAGGGAAAGATTGAGTGAAAGAAACAAAATAACACATGACGGACGAAGTAAGCAGGACACCAAAAGAGGACTGTAAGGTGGCAATGGCCTTGCACCTTACGTGAGTCCATTTAACGTGACACTTTAGGTTTTGTTGGAGTAATACTCTAAAGTACGGTGTAGGCAATCTATGTGGAAACGCATCGGCACGCGAGAATTCCGCGATTTTGCAATTATAAGATTTTACAGAAAGGCAGTACGCGAGACAAATCTCGTGCGTGCTCTCGCCTATGTCCCACTAATTTTACGCCTTCGAGTAACTCAAGTGGGGCAGGCCAGGAGTTCCGAATAACAAACTTTCAATGCAATAATCTGTGTTTCCTACGACGGGGAATCTCGAGTGGTCTCTTGGGGGAAAACTTCCAGGAAACGTGTTATTGCCCACAGCTGTGGTTCTTCCCAGCCGGCGAGGGCGGAGTTTACTTGTGAAATTTTGTAGAAATAAAAGATTTGTGAAAAAGAGTTCTATTCCCAGGCCGTACATTGGTCGGCACTGGCAAACTGGGTATTTTGAGAGCTTCTAGTGATGTGATTCGCTCAGTAAAAGTTGAGGTGAGAAAACAAAGGTGAAGAGCGACTCTCGGTAGAGGTCTTTCGTTCTGGGCTCTCGTACTGACAAGGGAACCTCCCCATCGCACCCCCCTCAGATTTAGTTATAAGTTGGCACAGTGGATAGGCCTTGATAAACTGAACACAGATCAATTGAGAAAACAGGAAGAAGTTGTGTGGAACTGTGAAAAAATAAGCAAAATATATAAACTGAGTAGTCCATGGGCCACATAAGCAACATCATGGACGAAATGTGCTCAGAAGCGCCGTGGTCCCGTGGTAGCCTGAGCAGCTGCCGAAGGAGAGATCCTTGGTTCAAGTCTTCCCTCGCATGAAAATTTTACTTTCTTTATTTTTGCATAGTTATTATCTGTCCGTTCGTTCATTGACATCTCTGTTCACTGTAATAAGTTTAGTGTCTGTGTTTTGCGACCGCACTGCAAAACCGTGCGATTAGTAGACGAAAGGACGTGCCTCTCCAATGGGAACAGAAAACATTTGATCGTAAGGTCATAGGACAACCGATTCCTCCACAGGAAAACACATCTGATATATTCTATACGACACTGGTAACGGCATGTGCGTCACATGACAGGAATATGTTGTCGACCCACCTAACCTGTATACTTGGCGAATGGGTAAAAAGATTCTTCTACCTTGCCCGATTTAGGTTTTCTTGTGGATGTGATAATCACTCCCAAAAAAGTGATGAAAACATAAGAGTTTGTCACATAAACTGAAAATAAAAAATTAAAATTTACACTTGATGGAAGATTTGAGTCTAGGACCTTTCGTTCCGCAGCTGCTCACGTTACCACGAGACTACGGCGCTCCTGCGCTCTCAATGTCCTTAATGTTGCTTATCTTTCCTTGAACTACTCAGTTTGTATATTTTGATTATTTTTTCACAGTTCTACACAACTTCTTCCTGTTTTCTCAATTGATCTGTGTTCAGTTTTTCAATGCCTATCCACTGTGCCAACTTATAACTAAATCTGAGGGGGGTGCGATGGGGAGGTTCCCTTGTGAGAGGGCGTTAGCCAAGTCTCTCCCCTTTTGGTCTTTCGTTCTGAGAAGACGTTAGCCGCGCCAGCTCATTGCTGACGCAAACATTGTCGCAATTAGAGAAGTTTACGGACAGCAGTGTGGTGTTCGAATACTGTAGGATTGTACTTTCCGAGATGCCACACGCCGACTGCACGGCCGCACCGTCGCCGTCGGAGACCGCCGCTACGACAGGAATATTACGGTGAGATCGCTCCCGCTTCGGCCTGTGTTACGAGTAACGTTCAATAGTTGGATCAATTGCAATTGCTGTTTCCACAGAGTGTAGTGGTTCTTCGTATATATGTTATAAGAGATCGCGTTTTGGACCGATTTTAACACAGTTACTGCCAATGCCAGCTAGGAGGATAATTTGCAAATTGTTCATTGTGTTTTATTCAGCATTGATCTGGATGTTATATTAAAATTATTGTGATTCAGTAGAGCCTTTACTTTCAGTAGTTGATCCTAAATTCACCCGTTTGCTTTATTTTATTGTTGTGTGTGCGTTTGATGTCATGGAACACCCTAAGTGTTCGTGATCGTTCATGTTTGGAAGTAAAAATAGACGTGATTTATCGTCAGCACTACCACCGCAGATTAATTAGGACTGACAGGGCCACATTTAAATCTAGCGTTATCCATTTTTGCGTACAGTTCCACTCCCAATTTCTCTGTAAGTTGTTTGTCAGGGGCGAACGCACGCATAAATCGGACAAGCAACGGGTGGGGTCTTACAAGACCAATACAAGCACAGACGGTATTCCTGGACTAAAGAATTCTACCAGTGTCGAACATCGGGCTTAATCAGAGGAACAAATTTTTGGGAAATGCGTTTGGAGAACAGCATTAAATAGAATTGAGTCATGGACAGAGGGGAAAATAGAAAAAGAAGAGAAACGTAACATTTGAAATACGTGCTACAGAAAGATGATGAAAATGACTGGGACAGCGGAGAAATAGTGATGTTCCCCACAGAATCGGTGACGAAGGAGTATAAGGAAAACATTGACAAGAAGGCATCAGGCCATAGGGCAGTCATGGACTGTGCGGCTAGTCTCGACAGAGGTTCGAGTCCTCCCTCGGGCATGGGTGTGTGTGTATTTGTCCTTAGGATAATTTAGGTTACGTACTGTGTAAGCTTAGGGACTCATGACCTTAGCAGTTAAGTCCCATAAGATTTCACACACATTTGAACATTTTGCCGTAGGGCAAGTGTTAAGACATCAGATTTTGTTATTGTTGTAGTTCTCAATAGAAAGACTGGTTTGATGCTCTACAACAGGCAATAACTTGAAAATGTCAGTCTGTCAGGGACCGTGTCCGGATTTCTGAAGTTGTTGACGGAAGCACTCATGATCAGCAGGTTATGCCGGTGTCAGTCCTGGTCTGGCACCAATTTTCAGCTTCCGCCACTGTATTATCACAGTGTCCTGTGGAACTGGGAATCACCAATCCCCACCTATCCCTTTCCTTTCTTCCCTGTTATCGATTCCGTATGAAACTTTTGGTATGGCTACCCTTTCCAAATTCATGAGCAGTTCTAAGGAAATGTCGTTTACTCCAGAGCCCTTGTTTTGCCTCATCTCTTTATTGCTCTTTCCAGTTCTTTTCTCAGTATCATATGTCCCATCTCATCGTCATCTAAGTCTTCTTCTCTTTCTATAATACTGGCACCAGGTTCATTTCCCTTTTATAAATCGTTCATGTATTCCTTCTATCATTCAGCTTACCGACCTTTCCTTGGTACTGGTTTTGCATCTAAGCTCTTGATAAACAACTGCTTGCCTTTTCTCCAGAGGGCTTTTTTTTATTCTAGGCAATATCTATCTTTCTCCTAGTTATATAGCTTTGTACGTACCTACATTTGTTCACGTCTCATTTCTGCTTACGCATTTCGCACTGTCTATTAATCTCGATTTTTAGCCATTTATGTTCCTTTTCTTTTACTTCATTTGCTGCATTTTTATTATATGTCCTTTCATCAGTCAAATTCAATATCTTCCGAGATAACCAAGGGTTCTACTAGGAGTTGCTTTTTTGCCTATTTCATCCTTGCTGCCTTCACTATTTCACAATTCAAAGCTACCCATTCTACTGTATTCGTTTCCCTGGTTTTCTTTTGAAACTCTCGTCAGTTTCTCTTTCTTTCTGTGGTGTCACCGGCAGACACCACACTTGCTAGGTGGTAGCCTTTAAATCGGCCGCGGTCCGTTAGTATACGTCGTACCCGCGTGTCGCCACTATCAGTGATTGCAGACCGAGCGCCGCCACACGGCAGGTCTAGAGAGATTTCCTAGCACTTGTCCCAGTTGTACAACCGACTTTGCTAGCGATGGTTCACTGACAAAATACGCTCTCATTTGCCGAGGCGATAGTTAGCATAGCCTTCAGCTACATCATTTGCTACGACCTAGCAAGGCGCCATTACCAGTTACTACTGAGATTATGAATAATGTACCCTCAAGAGCGATGTTCACCATTTATGGATTAAAGTTAAGTATTCCACCAGCTACGTCAGTTTTTTCTACAGTCTAATTTCCTTGACCTGTTCCAGACCTCACGCCAGCCTGCGTGAGCTAAAACGCGTGCCTTTCGGCTTCCTCTCAAAACCGGTGTTGGCTCTCCTGCCAACCCACAACACATTCAACTTGTCTGAACCCCACTTCCTTACTTTCCTAAGTTTCTGCAAATGTTTCAGCTGTAATCTACGTTTCATAATCAATAAATTTTGGTCAGAGTCCATGTCTGCGCTTCGAACTATCATCCAGTTTAAAATCTGCTTCTGAAGTCTCTGTCTTATATAATGAACCCGAAACCTTCTGGGGTCTCCAGGTGTATTCCACGTACACGACCATTTTTGTGATTCTCAAACCAAGTGACAGAGAGGATTAAATTGTGGTCTGTTAATAATAGTACCAACAGTTTCCGCTTTCACTCCTTTCCCCCGTCCACATTATCATACTATTTTCCTTGTTTTCCTACTACGGACTTCTAATCATTTGTTGCAGTTAAATTTTCCTCTTTCTTAACTATCTGCATTAAGTCTTTTAATTCACCATACATGTCTTCATCATCTGCAAAGCTACATGGCATACAAACTTGTGCTATTGCGTCGAGTGTTGGCTTAGTGATTATCTTGGCTACGATAGTGCCTTCACTGTGTTGCCCATAGCAGCTTACCTGAATTCTTGTTTTCTTGTTCATTGTTAACCTACACCTACGTTACCTCTGTTTCTTTTTTTATTTTTTGTCCTTTACTGAAGTGATGAGAAGCCCTATGCGTCCTGTCACTGAACTTTACTATTGCTCACTATAGCTTACTTCAGCCTCTCCATTTCCGTTTTTAAACATTTTAACGTACCTACCAGATTAAGGAATCTAATATCACCTCCTATCAGTAGAATGGCACTTTTGTTGTCCTCATGACGACATCCTTCTGGGTAGCCCCCGCTCGGAGATCGAAATGTGGGATTATTTTACCTGCGGAATATTTTACTTAAAAGGATGCCATCATTATTTTACCATGCGGTACTGCAGTTTCCGATGGCTTTCAGACGTTCACAGTACCAGAACGGCAAGACGTGATTGCGAACGTTACAATGCCAGATCAATCAATGATTGCATCACCTCTCTACAGATACCCCTGTGTTTTGGTTCCATCTACAGTATCACTGCCTGTATCGTTGACGCATGCAGGCCACCCCACCTCAGCAATGTACTTGGCTCGTGTGACAGAAGACATCAGATAACAACTTCTGTAGAACTGGATGGAAATCTAGGGGGTAAAAACTGTAGGGCCAGACGGAGACTGGAATATGCCCAACAAATAAATGAGAACTTGGGTTGCAACTATTGCTCTAAGATGAATGTGTTGGTTGCATGAAACCAGTCAGTGGATTGATAACTCAAAACGGAACCAGCGATACTGATTACTACAACTATCGATCTGAGGTTCACCACAGTTGGCACGTGCGCTGGTGACGTGGTAATCTGTTTAAGATTAAGGGTATTGCTGTTGAAATAGGTCTAATTTATTGTGGACCCAGCAATGTTTAGGGTGGGTTTTAGTTGTAACCTCGGTACTCAATGCTCGATGCTGGCGGCAGTAAGATAAGCCTGCAGAGTCTTAACTGCCCATGTACACCACACCATTGATGCTCGCTATGACCCTACCAGGGGATGATATGAAGATGGTTTGTACTTCGCGCCGCGGGTATCGCCACGTCGCCTGGAATTTGAGCCGTGGTGGGCTTCTTCCGCGTCACTCCAGCAGTGCCGTGTTTGACTCTGTGAGCTATGTGAACAGTTGCGGGGTAATTACTCCAGGTGGGCAGTGAGTAGGGAGGCTTCAGCGTAGATGTAACAAGGCTTCTGGCGAGCAGCGAGGTGTGACTGGCCTGAGGAGCCAGTGGCAAGGCTGTAGCATAACCGTGCCCTCATATAGGGATAGGTTTGGATCAAGAAATGGCAGCCTCCAAATAGCTATATTTTATGAATGGGATCGAAGAACTTGAGGTATGGCAACTCGAGATTTCACGATTTGCTCCTTGCACAATCTTAACATCCACACTCCATTCCATATCTAACGATTCATATTTGTGTTACTGTTATTCTAATGTAATAGATGAAACTATCACTGCACAGGTATATGAAGAGTACTTATTTGTGAATAGGTTTATGTAATCATTGTTAAACGAGAGAAGTAGTACGTTAATTAATTTATAGTAAATATACGAAACGACAGGCTGTAAAGAATTACGCCAGAACCAATTTTTATGCTTGTCTTAAGCAATGCGACAGTATGACGTAGGTGCGCTCTTTGCATCTTCTCCTACCAGTGCTACAGCCGAAGACGTGATTACATGGACTGTATATAAGAGCCAGACGTTTCACGTGGACATTTTAAGAGAACATGTACTCCTCAGCCACACTTTACTAACGTTTTGTCCACTCATGTTGTGTCGTGTACAGCTCTTTCCCTTATGCAAAATATATCGTAGGTCCACTGATAACACTGACCTTGACTGCATCGAGGGTCGCAATAATTTTAACAGTCTGTTGACGTATTGCCAATGCGTATTTTTGAAGGATGCCACAGAACTTTTCATTACTTGCAAATGTGCAATGTGTACCACAGCTTATCACAAGCCACACGAAAATATTTCCGCACAACTGAAACAGGATATAAGGAACTCTCATACTATGTACCTCTTTCTCCATGTACCTTCATCCTTAGACTGACACCAACCTTTGTGTCAGGTTGTCTTGGGTCTCTGTCCTCGAATACTAGCCAATACGAAGCCACAAAAGGCAATGTGTCCCTGCAAGGGCACGCTATCCAAAAACGAATTTCTCAGTCGTTTCACATGATCGTCCATGCACCCAATTTTGCATGAGTTTATACCACATTTTGCGATATTACAATTTCCTTACACTGCGTTAGTTGCCTTCCCATAATTATCTCCCAATGAACTAATGTCGTATCTGAGATTTTTTAGGCCGGTCGGTGTGGCCGAGCAGTTCTAGGCGCTTCAGTCTTGAACCGCGCGACCGCTACGATCGCAGGTTCGAATCCTGCCTCGGGCATGGATGTGTGTGATGTCCTCAGGTTGGTTAGGTTTAAGTAGTTCTAGTTTCTAGGGGACTGCTGACATCAGATGTTAAGTCCAATAGTGCTCAGAGCCATGTGAACCCTTTGAGATTTTTTACATAGCAAAGGTGTCCACAAGTATGGACTATATAGGCTTCGAGAATCTTCCAGAAATTTCTGGGTGGTTACGATTCTAGTCTAAAGAATTGGTAAGATGCAGTAAACCAGCGAAGACACCCCTCAAGCAAGTGAATGGACTCATACGTTTGACTTGGATGGGAGTTGAACCAAACATAGTGCAATGTAAAATTACAACAAAGAAGGGAAGTGTGACATTTTAGAAACATATTAGAGATGTTTGAAACTGTATCAAATGCTAATTTAAGTAATGACGAAAGAAACTGCAAGTTATACCCTAGTGTAACGTCGTCAGGGTGACGAAATTCGTGGTGGAGGAATCAGCGACAGACGGGGGCAGACATTGCAGAGGTCTACAAAGCGGCTGAGCCTATCATACTTCAGCTATTTAAGTGTGCACACTCTCTAAGAGCCAAAGTTCAAAGGACAAACTGTTCTTACCATTCAAATTCACTTCACCAGTTTAGAATAAGGTCTAACCTGAAACGACGAGTAATGTGATTAGGTATGGAACTTGGTCCCACATGAACAAATGCTATGTGCAGGATGTGTCGTCACCTTTCTCAGTATGATTTTATCGCTGATGACGAGATTATACGGCAAAGTGGGCTGTGTGTGGTTAGTATTACCCTCATGCTGTAAATTTGTTCCGTAAACCATTTTCTGGGACACTCAGTGTTCAAATACTTATTTTTCGAGACCCATGTGGCACAGGAAATGTCACTTAAAAGAATGTTATTAGTATGAGTGACGTTAAACTCTTGTTTTGTATCAAGATAAAAGTTCCATAAACTCCAAATCTTCACCTAGATCGCTTAGGGAAGGCATGTTCTGATTCTAGTTCTTTCCGTGTTGGTTCTTTACGATATGGTGTCAGAATACCATTTTCCAAGGAAAAATTTGTCAGTGGATCTCCACAGTAAATTGTCTCATTACATATTTGATTTTCTTCTTGTCAGTAGGCTAAACAGCTTGTGTCACAGATTTAAATTCTCTTCATCATTTTGATGTAATGAAAATGTCACAAGAGGAAAGCAAACAGTCAGGATGTTGCACACAACTGATCAATAGCTCATTTTTGTTATGTTTTGTACTTGACGATTCACACAAAGAATTGGAGTACTCAAGATGTACCAATTCTCGGAGTACACTAACGCAACCAGATCACACGATACACAGACTTTTTCCGATTTATAGTAATTCTATCCTTCTAAATTGTACAAAGATATTCAGAATTAATAAATGCTATTGTGACTATTGTTATTTATATAATTTAGCATGGATAACAGTTTGAAAACTTTTGTAAAGTAGATTATTTCCTATGTTTGACTTTCTATGACCATTAAAAGTCGATATGTAAACAGCAACTCCGTTTACTGTAAAATTAGCGTCTTCGGTCGTATTGATATCTTTGTTCTTTATGACCTAAAATGTTTTGGTATTCGTTAATAATTCGAGTCTGATTTGTGCTGTTGTAAAATGATTGTTGGAATCTGTTGTAGAGTCTGTTCCTATATGTCAGAAGTGATGTGATTGTAGTTCTTGCATATTCCTAAACAATTTTAAGTTGAAGATTTTGTACTAAAGTTAATTAAAATAACATAAATATATCAACAGAAGCATACTCAGTGTTCTAAATGAAATAATCGAACCTAGTTCACACTTCATGGACACAAAGCCATGTTTCTAAGTGAGCCACATTTTCAGTGAGGAGCCACAAGAAACAGATGAGTAAAATATAATTTATCACAGCACTATCTTCTTTCTCAGTGATCTATTAGCTGCACTTTAGTAACGTTTCAATAGCTAAAAACGTGAAATTCATTAGATATGTTTGAAATTCGAACAATTAATATCGTTTTTCGTAATAACAGAGGGGAGGGTCGTCACAGAGTGTTCCTGTAACACAGTAAGCAGGTAAGTCTGCAAGAAGACTACCAGCAATATTAAAATTAAGTTGAAGCGCTGCCTGTGTGAGCTGGTTCCTCAACCTAACCTCAAGTACAAACAGGACAGACATGCGAAAAACAGAGTGTGTTCAGTATTCATTATCACGACTAAACTTCTGGACTAAACTGAAGGTTTTGACCCATCTCACAGAGAGTATACCATGTTAATGCCAACAATTAAGAACTGATATGCTAACAATGCAACTATAAACTCCATTGTAGTTGTGGAAGAGATTTTCCATTTAGCAATATCTTCTTTCTTAAACCTGCGTCTTCGGTTTGAAAAGTTTTGTGATTGTGTATTTTGGATATTCTTCAAAGGAGCATTTTACTGGTAATTTTGTTCTATTACCATAATTACATTTTGTTCAAGAAACAGCTAGTTGGTTAGTTGTTCATGCATCTATAGATCACTTAAAAGCTATACTAAATATGTCACGCTAGTTGAGAAAGTAAAGCACTTTATCTGTTTCATGAATACAATGACATTGCCTTATGTAGGCCTAGACTAAGCGTTGCTTATGCATTAGTTTGGATTTTAATTTGCACATTCTACATGAGAACCATTTGTTCATATGCAGCCAAATGACATTGAACCAATTAATAGCGTTGTTAAATCATAGTCATCATTTCATGTGCTCAAAATGGGCAAATTTCAAGCACTGGAAAGACGTGAGGCTTTTTAAGCTATGCTACGTAATATTTTCGGTAGAGCAGAAGAACTGTCAATCAAGAAGTACTTGAGGTTACCCTTTTTATGTACCTTCCAATGAATAAACATTTTATGATCACTGACAAGTGATGTTCACTACAATAAACACCTATCTTGACAAAATAAAGAGTTTTTCTGCTTAAATGTTGGTTGTTCTTGTCATAAGTGTTTCACTGATAAAGTCTATGTTACTAGATCAAAGGGAAACTTTCTCACACTGCAGGGAGGGATAATTGTGAGCAACATAAAAAATTAATGTGTTTTTTACTTTAAAAACAGACATTGCCAAGCCGAAAATCTTTCAAACTGCCCATTTAGTTTGAAAGAGAATATTTTTTGTCTACGAAAAATGGAGAATAATGGCAAGATGGAGAGCTATAAGGGAAAAGAGTAGGGAGGAAAACAAGGATGCAGCGAATTAGCAGCACAACATAGAGAAAAGTGTTAGGAGGGGTAATGAAATATGAGACGAAAAACCAGGAGAAGTGTAAAGATACGGGGAGAGGGAATAAATGTGTAAATGGTATAGAATAAGAATAGAAGAACAAGAAGGAACAAGAAGAAGAAAAAAGATAAGAAAAGAAGTGGGAGAAGAAAGAATAATGAACCGATTAACAGGCAGTAGAGAAATATAACTATGGGAATGAAGGAAAAGAGGAGTAGGAAAAAAGGAAGAAAAAACTGGGAGAGGGAAGAAGAGGAGGGTAGGAGGAAAGATAATGTGGGTAAAGAAACAAAATGAAGCAAAAAAGGATGAGAAAAAAGCTTGAGGAAGGCAGTATTATGTGAAAACAGGCTGAAAGAAAAGACATAGAAAGAGGCAAAGAAAGATGATACCCAACACCAAAGATTAAAAAGAATGGGAAGAAGAAACAAAGAAGCAAAAGAACACAGAATGGAAAACAAGAAGATGAAGGATCAATGTGAGGACAAAGCTGAGGGGAATAAGATAGAGGTGTGTGGGCAGGTTGAGGAACATTTGGTTAAATGTCTGAGGAAAATGAAAGAGCAGTAGCACTAGGAGAGGGATAAGGATGAAGTGAGGGAGGAGGAAGAGAGGTGAAGTTGAGGAAAATTGAGATGTAAGTGGAGCAGAAGTAGGAGCTGAAGAAGTGAAGTGGCATGAGAAAATAAAAGATCAACAGGAAAAGGAAGATTTGGATGAAGCGGTGGAGGGAAAATGAAGAAGAACAGGAAATATGAGTTGGATAAAGTGATGGAAGAGAAACAGTAATGTGGATGAGGGAAAGGGGATGAAAACGGAGTAGAAGCTCATGTGTGGGGAAAGTAATGTGGAATAAAGTGGTGGATGATGACCAGGATGTGGAAGATTTGGATGAGGTGGTGGAGCAAGAATGTAGGCGAAGTAGAAATGATGTAGTGATGAGGAAGAGGAGAAGTGCAGATGAGGAAAAGGAGGTGGAAGTATAGAAGAGGGAGAAACTGAAGAAGCATAAGGAAAGAGGTGGGAAAAACAGGCAGAAGGAAGGAGAAGAGGAATAGGGATGAAGAGGAGGAGGATACTACAGATGTGGGTGAAGTGGAAAGGGACAAGGTAGTAGAGATTTAGCAGAAAGAGGAAAACAATAAGAAACTGGAGATCTCTGTCTCTGGCTGTAACTCACCTTGCCCTGAATCTCGTCGAGTGGCATTGGAGTCTGCCCGCCTGGATTGACCAGAGCTTCCATCAGGCACTGGTGTGGTTTGGTAAGTCCGTCCTCTGTGGCTGCCGACCTTATGGCGATGCACTGCATGGCCAAGTTCTGCATAATTTTGACGAACATGAACAGACCACGTCCTTTGGAGGTCAGCTGCAGCAGGAACTTGCTCTACATCCATGGCCAGAATACCATCTTCTGTAAAAACAACGTGGTTCTCGTCAGTGCTAGTCTCCATCTACGGGCGACGGGAGGTAGGGGGGGGGGGGGACAATAGGCCACGAAACACTGGTCTCTGTTTATCAAATCAACTAGCGCAAATTACAGATACTGGTGAAATTCCCTATGTAACATCAACAGTATGAGAGCCAAAGTTTAATTCGTGGCAAAAATTGAAAACTTGATTAAACTTGTAAACTACTGCATATCAGTTCCTGGCTGCTTCAATCGGCTAGTGGTGATCGCTATTGTGAACACCAATGTTAGTAATCCAGCTTCTGGGAAACAGATACTTTTCTCCAGCCTGGAGGTAACGGATCAGCCTTTCCTTTATCTAGCTAAGACGCTTCACTGGCCCAAGCCACCTGTTTGCAAGGGCGTGTGATTCCCAAAGGAAAGCCAGTTTCTCCCAGCACGCTTTTGGAAACGAAACTTCTCAGAGGACTGACAGAAATATGCACCTTTCAGTAAGTACTACAAGCATTACCAGGTCATAGTCGAATGAAGTGTCTTACCGATGAGGCGAAACTTTTATGACCACATGCTTACTAGCTTGTTTATCCCTCTTTGAAACGAAATACATATCTGAGTCTGCGTATCATGGATACGACAGTTAGTTAGCAGGTTTTTACACGTATGTGGCGTTAGATTTCTACGCACAGGTCACAGAATTCGCGTAACAACGACCCATTGATATGGATACGCAGTGATTGCGCCCGATAGTAATCTAGGTGAGTTCAATAGGATTTACATCAGGTGAATTTGGTCGCCGAGACATCAATGTGGGTTCACTGTAATGGTCCTCAAACCACTGTAGCAGGATTCTAGTTCCGAGACACGGACAATTATAGTGCTAGAAGATGACATCGCCTTCGTCGAAGACATTAAATATGAAGGAATGCAGGCGGTTCGCAGCTGTCAGCGTGTCTTCCATTACTACCACAGGTCCAATTCAAGAACAAGAGAATATCTCCCATAGCATAATACTGCTCCCACTATCCTGCGCGCGTGGCGCGCTGCATGTTTCGAGCCGCCGTTCCCTTCGATGACGGCGTTTTTGGAGATGACCCTCGACCTAGAGTAGCAAGAATGTGATTCACCCAGAGAGCAGACACGTTTCCATTGATCGACGGTCGAAGCCTGATGGTCCCGAGCTCACTGCAATCACAATTGACGATGTCGTTTGGTCAACATGTGAACTCGTAGGTGTGGTTGATGAGCGGTGTGCTCCGAAACACTCGTGCGTGCACCAGTTTTGTTCTCTTTCCGCAGACATTCTACAGTTCACCGTCTATCCTATATTATGGAGTAGAGAACTCTCCGAACCCCACGTTCTTTGAAGAGTGGTGTAGGTCCAACCATTTAGCGTCTGGTGGTAGTTTCACTGTCCTACGTCTTTCCATAGATCCTCACGGTTGTAGCACGTGAACATTCAACCAACTTCGCCGTTTTTGAGGTACTAGTTCACAGGCTCTGCGTAATACTAATCTGCCCTTTATCATTTCGCGTATATCAATGGTTTTCCAGATTTGCAGCCCATATCTTCACTAGGGTGATCCCATGTCGGTGTCTGCTCCGTTTACATTCTTTTGCTAACGCGTCACGTGATCGCAAGGGCTCCAGATGACATCGAACGTCGCGGAGGGCAGTGGTCACAATGTTTTGTCTTATCAGTGAATATTCTGTTGTGGAAACTGATTAATCCAAAGGTTGGCATCTTTAAATAATTTTGTGGGGCAACGTTAGTTGCTGGTGACAAATCCTACAGCACCTCTCTCAAATGTTTCAGTATCTTCTTTCAGTCCAACATGGCGGGGCTCTCAAACACTCGAGCAGTTCTCAAGTGTGGGTCGCCCAAGTATTCTCTTCACGGTCTGTTCAATGGATGAAATACATTTCCGCAAAATGCTTCCTATAAAACGGAACCTTAGGGTTCGCCTCCCCTACAACCGACCTTACAATACTGTTGCACATCATATCGCTTTGGAAAGGCATGCCTAGATATTTAGTAGACGTGACATGACCATGTCAAGCAGCGCACATTGTTCTAACATTACTGATACGCTTTTCCTACTCCTCTGCATTACCTAAGATTTACCCCCATTTAGAGCAAGCTGCCTCTAATCACAACAAGTTATCCTGTATCCTCCTACAGTCACATAAAAGACGACGTTTGCTCACACAGGCACACAAAAACGACTACAGCAAAGTTCACTGGGCTGCTAGAACATGCGGCTGCTTTCCTCGTCACTCCACCAACCCAACTACATCCCGAGTAGTCCGCAAAATCACCAGAAATGAAACCCATAGAAAATCTGTGGCAAAGGCTGGAGCAGCAGGTGAAATGCTGACTTCAGCATCAACGCAATATAGAGGACCTACCAGATGGAATCCTCATTGGGTGGCTTAACCTGGAGGTGGCATGCCTGCATGAACTTGTGGAGTCACGTCCTAACCGAATCTAGGCAGTCATCAAGTTCAGAAGCGGAATTACATACAATTAAATGATGGTTGTATTGATCTGTTTAGCAGTAACTAATATTTTGTCTGGTGAGATTACACACTGAGGTGACACAAGTCAAATATTCTATTTGGCCTCACTCGCAGCAACTCGATGTGGCTCGGACTAAACGATTCGTCGGAAGCCCCTTGCAGAAATATTGAGCCATGCTGCCGCTATAGCCGTGCTGAGTGGTCGCGCGATTAAACGCGCCATGTCACTGACTGTGCGGCCCCTCCCGCCAGAGGTTCGAGTCCTCCATCGGGCATAGATGTGTGTGTTGTTCTTAGCATAAGTTAGTTTAAGTAGTGTGTAAGTTTAGGAACCGATGACCTCAGCAGTTTGGTTCCTTAGAAATTCACACACATTTGAACATTTTCTGCTGCTATAGCTGTCCATAATTGCGCAAGACTATCCAGTGCAGAATTCCATGAACGAACTGACCTCTCCATGATGTCCCATAAATGATCGATGGGAATCATGCTTGCTGATACGGGTTGCCAAACGGTTCATTTCAGCAGTCCAGAACGTTCTTCAGGTCAGTCTCGAACTACTGTGGCCCAGTGGTATGGCACATTGTCATCCATAAAAATTCCATTGCTGTTTTGGAACGTGAAGTCCACAAATGGCTGAAAATAGTCTCCAAGTAGCAGAAGATAAACATTTCGAGTCAATAATCGCTTCAGTTGGACAAGAGGACCAACTCTGTTGAATGTAAGCATAGCCCACACCATCATGGAGTGACCACCAGCTTGCACATTGTCTTGTTGACAAATTGGATCCATGGCTCTATGGAGTCTGCGCCACACTCGAGTCCTGCTATCAGCTCTACCCAACTCAAATCTGAACTCATCTGACCACGATTTTTTAGTCATCTACAATCCATCCGCTAAGGTCATGAGGCCAGAAGAGGCACTGCAGGTGATGTTGTGCTATTAGCAAAGGCGCTCGTGCCGTTTATCTGCTGCCGTACCACTTAACACAAAATTTCGCCGCACTGTCCTAACCCATACCTTCGTCGTACGTCCCATGTCGTACGTTCATGTGGTTATTTAATGCGATGTTGCTTGTCTGCGAACACTGACAACTCTACACAAACGCCGCTGCTCTCGGCCGTCTGGCACTGCATTGTCTATGGTAAGAGGTAATGCCCAAAATCTGGCATTCTCGGCACACTCTTGACACTATGGATCTTGGAATATTGAATTCCCTAACGATTTCCGAAATGGAATGTCCCATGCGTCAAACTCCAACTACCACTCCACATTCGGACTATGTTAAATCCCATCGTGTGGCCATAATCACTTCGGAAAACTTTTCACATGACTCACCTCAGTACAAACGACAGCTCCACCAACATAATTTGAGAAGACAATACTACTGTAGTAGGTATACTGGATATATTACTATCCGATGACATTTGTCATCTCAGTAGATATTGTATTCGGAAAAGTTTCCGCACCAACACATTCAACCTGCGTAGTTGGTAGGTACAATGTCATCTTTGTTTACATTGTGGTTGTGTGTTCCTTCAGTGCACTGTTACTCATTAGTCGTGTAGGTGTGGCAGCCCATGCAGTAGGTCGTGAATGGACGATGGTATTTACTAATGCAGAAAAAACCGAAATGTTCATCATCTATGGAAAGTGTAGGAAGAATGCAGTTCGATCTTGTATTGTGTATGCAGCAAGATATCCCAGATAGACGACAATCACCTCGGCAATTATTTATCAACCTCTTCAACCACTTACGTGAAGGAGGTAGCATAACAGCTAGGAAACGTAACAGGAGGAAACGAATGATGGCAGAAGACAGGGAAATTAACGTTCTTGCTGCTGCTGCAGTTAATCTGCAAATTAGTGTCGGGAAAGTGTCCTAGGCATTCTCCACCTACATTGGTCCCATGCCTACCACATCAGTCTCCATCAGGAGTTGCATGGAGACGATTATGAGAATCGTGTTAGCTCTTGTACATGGGCATTAAGACAGGGCACTCCAAATTATCTTATTTAGTGTTGAAGCCACATTTACCAATCATGACCAGGTAAACCACCGAAGCATCCGCTATTGGTCTAGTGGTAATCCCCATTGGCTTTGTCAGGTGGTACATCAGTGTCCATGGAGAGTAAACGAGTAATGTGGGGTAGTGAATCATCAACTCATAGGCCCATTCTTCATAGACAGAACACTGAACGCACACAAGTATCGCAGCCTCTTAACAGACCATCTTCCACGAATGTTAGAACACGTTCCTCTGCAGGATAGGAGGAACTTCTGGTGATGGTTGTCCAGCCCATAGTGATAGAAGTAGTACAGCATGTCTTCATGAATTGTTTCCCATTCCCCAGTTCTGACACCTGTAGACTTTGTCCATGGGGAAAGCTGAAAGACGCTGTTACGATGACATACCAGCTACACCCAATGATATGCAATGACATAATACTGCAGACTGCTCAGACTTCTCTGCTGAAATGCTGGCATACGTATACCAGTCGTCCCATACTGGACTCATGTATTGCTGCTGCTGGTGGTCATTTTGAAAACAAGCTGTGATGGCTAAATGCCTCGTTACTGGCCTGAATCCATGTAACTAGCAAATGCATTTGTATTGTTCTTTAGTGTGTGCTACCACAAGTCTTGTCCAAGAAGCAGCGTGGGAAACTTCCAAAACACGATAATTCGTAAACGACTCATATTAGAATCCTGCAACAGACACCACTGATGTTCTGATTTACCCCACTTTTAATTTGTTAAAATTTTTTCTAAGGATATGTAATATTTTTTACTTGTTTACATTGTTTTGTTTTGAACATCATTACCAAATCTTTAAAACTTTGAACAGCTAATAAAATACATTTCTTTTGAAAAAGATGATTAGTTCTTGATATTTGCATTTGTGTTCAACAAATTCATACTGTAGAGCCAAATAATCGTCATATATAGTTTCTGTGTGTGATATTTCGTTGACTCTAAGAAAATTAATATAAATCTTTTCCATCTGTTTAAAATTTCCATATGGATAAATGGATCCCTCTAGAATTCCATATAAAAACAGTAAAATTTCATTTGTAACTAGTACATTTTTCTCTTCAAACGATGGAAACCAAATGCATTTAAACCGATTTTCTAAATTCAGCTGATAACTGTTTTTTTTAATAAATTAAAATACATTCATAATAGATGGGTTGGGTTGTTTTGTGGGAGGAGACCAGACAGTGAGGTGATTGGTGTCATCCAATTAGGGAAGAATGGGGAAGAAAGTTGGCTGTGCCCTTCAGAAGGAACCATCCTGACATTTGCCTGGAGCGATTTAGGGAATTCATGTGAAACCTAAATCAGGATGGCTGAACACAGCATTCAATCATCATCCTCCTGAATGTAAGTACAGTGTGCTAGCCACTGTGCTGCCTCACTCAGTCATAATAGATGTTATGGTCGTTGAGGTACTGGGAACTGGAGATTGTCTACAGACTGCTTCAACTGTCACTGACTCCATTTACAAGAATACAAATATATTAGATGAAAATGTTTAGCTATATTTCACTAATTTCCTTAAGTCTGTGTCTTTATAGATCAGATTTTCTTTTTCATGAACTGTGTATTGTATTAAAAACTCGTAAATGAAATAAAAAATACATAGTAGAAATGGTATTCATAGAAATAAAATTGAGAGCATATATATTTTATCTATACATAATCTAGTCTGCAGCAACATGAAAGAAGATACATTTTTTAATATGAATTTTGTTTTGTAATGTGAAAATGAAGCTAATCCTTGAAGTACTCAATCGGTAGGCCGTGAAGTTAGATCCTTTTTCTTAATCTTCTAATTTCTCTTGGGTGGAAATTATATTTGATCCTCTTATGAAAGAACCCACTAAATCATAAACAGTTTTACTGTGGTGGAAACAATTGTTCAGTTATTTTGTGCAATATTCAATATGTTTCTTATATTGTCTCACATTCTCTTCATGAATAATTGCTACATATTCATATTTAAATTTTCCAGATTATTTCTCAAAATGTTCTCTAATTTTTGTTTCTTCAATAACATAATGATGCTTTTTTAATTTATACATTTTTGAATTATTCATTAACAAATGTAACTACTTATAAGTTTCAATTGTATTTATTAAATAATAATTTAAATTAAAATGATGAAAAGTTACTCAATAAATGGAAGTGTTTATATCCAAGAAGTGTAAAATTTGTGAAGGGAAGAAGTCAATTGATAACTGTCACAAACATGACTATACAAAGGATAAACATTCACATGTGCGTAAACAACCTATCAGAAACCATCAAAGAAACAGATCTGTTAAAGTGTCTCATGTGTGTGTGGAAAAAATATTACATCTGAATATTGTGACAAACATTTAAAATAAATTTCGTGTGGGGAGAATTCTAAAATATTGTTATCCATGGAAAATGATGAATGTGATAATTCAACAAAAATGTATAGGTTGTCAAGAAATTAGTTATTTTTACTTAAATTCCACATCAAGGGACAAGCTCTCAAATAAATGAAAGATTTGTCAAAAAGAAGATAAGCTAAAAAGAAAAAAGGTGTGTTAATGAGGAAAAGAGATAATTTAAGTGGTCTTGAAAAACATTTATTGACAAACAAGCATAAAAATTAAATGAAAACGAAACTCATTATTCAAAAGTCTAATGTCTTGTATCTCTATCAGATTGCGGAATTCACAGTTACTCAATTCAATGACTATTATAGAAGGAATAATTTGCAGAGATATTATAAACTTAGAAAAGCTGATATAATTACACTTATTATTGGACATTATTATATTTTAAAAAGCCTTGGAAACATTTACGATTTCGTAAAATCAGAGGTGATGACGAAACTTTTCAAATAATGAACCTAAACCACTGAAAGAAATATTTCCGTTTTATAATATTGTATTTGAGAGGAAAGAAACAATTAGAGATCATCTAGTTGATACAGCATTTAAAAGCAGATTGCAAACTATAACTTTGGAAAATAATATACATTCAGTTCAGCGTGATCATGGAAAAAGCAAAATTTGTGAATGTAGTTAAAGAAAATTTAAAACTGTTTAATGGTTTTCAAAGCAAATGTTAATTAATTTGTGAGTACAGATTGCTGACAAATGATAAGGTTCAGAAATTTGGACAAAAAACACGAACCTGTATTTCATAATAGTGAAGGATTTGATTAAAAAATTCGAGTATGAAGAGCGAGCAATTTCAATAAAATTATCTAATTTTTAAGCATGAGGATCAGGAATTAACAGATTTGTTCCATTGACAGGATCACCTTACTCGAATTACCAGAAAAATAAATGAAAAAGCAGCTTCTATTGATGTAAAAAATAGTGATGAAAAATGTTTTTTGCGGTATCTAAAATCCGTATTATATCCTGTAAATAAAGATCCACAAAGGGTTACAAGATATTGAAAAGTATTGGCCTTTATCTTGATCGGAAACCAGAAAATTTTGAATTTCCTATGGTGGTTGATAACATTCCAAAAATTCAGAGTAGAATTAATGGTATTTATTAATGCTTATTTACTTGATGAACAATATCAAGTGTATCCATTAAAAATTACAAAAAGTAAGAAAGAAAAACATGTAAACTTTTTACATTTTAAAATCAATCAAAACTAACATTATTGTTGGATTAAAGGTTTTTTCATGATTCTTTTCAGCTGAAATCTCAAAACATAAAACATCCAAATTTATTTGTAATATGTGTTTACTCCACTTCATTAGTAAAGACAAATTAGGCAGTCACACACCAAATTACTCAGTAACAAAGTTGAATCACCACAGAAGGGTTCATATGTAAGCTTTGGAAATTATCAAAACACACAGGAAGCCCTATTTCTTATTTATGCAGGTTTTGACAGTACATTGAAAAAATGATCTACTGCTAACTAAATCCAGAAAATTCATATACAATGAAATATCAAAAATCGTACTGAGTTGATTTTTTTATATCAAATACATTAATGAACATTATAAATATGCTATTGTGTACACAGGGCCAAATTGTCATAAAAATTTATTGATTGTATAAAAAAACATGTTGAAGAAATTTGAAGAAATTACACTCAAATTGAAGAAATGATACCATTATCTCCTGAAGAACAATCTAGTAAAGAAATATCGAAAACGTGTACATTGTTTGGATGTCATTATATGAGAAATAATAGGAAAGTTCGTTATTATCATCGCTTAACCAGAATATATATATATATATATATATATATATATATATATATATATATATATATATTCATTATGTAATAATTCTAATTTACAGTTAAAACATCCTAGTTTGATACCAATTTATTTACATAATTTATCAGAACATGATTGTCATTTGTTTGTGATAGAACTTGCTTATGATAATAAAAACGTTGAATTAATAGCAAGTAATGAAAATTCATTTATTATTATTATTATTATTATTATTAGTAGTAGTAGTAGTATCTTTTAGTTATACCCTGTAGGATCACGCAAAGGTTTTTGATTCTTTTTTCTTTTTTTCCACACTGCTCTCATTTTTTCTCCGTGGTCTCTCTTCCATTTCTCTCTCCATTTTGTTCCTGTTTTCTTCAGAGCTTCGTTTTCTGACTTAACTTCGCATCTGTCAGCATTCTGCTTAAATACCTTTATTTACAAAATATCTGAATAATTTATGTGTACCTTTTGTAGGTCCTTTTCGGACTCTTGTATCCGGGCTATAGTTTTAAATCCTTCTATGTATTTTAGAATTTTTTGCATAAGTCTTCTTTTGGGAAGCCTAGAGACATGTGTGTTAGATTTTAATCTCCTTCACATAATGTCTGCTGCAAGGTTGGACAATTTCTCAGTTGTTTGATGAAATTGTGGTCTACAGCATTCTTCTGTTTTCTTTGGCCCTAGTATCTTTCTGATGATTTTACATTCTTCTTTTAGTAGTTTTCAAGATCACCTTTTATGTGGACTTACAGGACTATTGTCTATTGGCATACAGGACTTCAGGTATTACTACTGCATCATAGTGCATAATTTTAGTGTTTTTGCACATGAATTTTTTATTGCACACCTTGTAGGACCTGCATAATTTCTTCCAATTCCTTCTACATGTTTTTTTATACAATCAATAAATTTTTTATGACAATTTGGCCCTGTGTATATAACAGCATATTTATAATGTTAATGAATGTATTTGATATAATAAAAAATCTAACTAAAAAGGAAAACATGTGACCTGAAGTAGGGATATGCCTCGATAATTACTTACATCAAATTTGTCTCCTTTTTTTGCAATGGATGAATAAGTGCACATTTCCCTTCCTGGTGGAATTTTTCTGTCTCCAAAATTTCTGCAATGGTTTGGGTAACTCTCAGAGAATTTGGTCCTAGAGTCTCCAGTAGTTCAGTAATAATTCCATCTTCACCAGATGTTCTATTGTTTTTTAATTTAATAATGTGTTTGTAAATTCCTTCTTGTGTTACTGTTGCTGATTTAGGGTGCGTGTAAGTAGGTCTTTCCTTAGGGAATCTCGAAGGTGGTTCTGGACAATTAAGGAGTGTTGAAAAATAATGTGCCAGCTGCTTACAGTTTTCCTGGTTAATGAGTGCAAGTATTCCATCAGATACAGCACACAAAATTTGTTTCAATAAATCCAATGGAAAACTTGCACTCACTAACCAGGAAGATATGTATATTAGTTCTGGAAAGAAGAAAGAAACTTTGAAGATGAGATTTATTGACACATTTTTTCATGGCTTCCTCACTTGACAAACTTTCATCAAATATGAAGAGAGTTTAAAAGAAAAACATCAGAAAATTTTAACTGGAAGAGCTATTCGATCTAGTGATCAGAAGAGATGTATGACCATATGGTTACATGAATTACTGGAAAAAATTTAATGAGAGTAGCTTCCATCAAAGGAAGATTTTTACAGTTATTTGAAACAGTGTGACATAACTAAAGTCATGCACAATTATTGGTGTGGAAAGAAATTGAATATTAAAGACCTTGGTGAAATATTATGATCTGTATTTAAAAACTGATGTTTGGTTATTGGGTGATGTATTTGGAAATTTTAGAAAAGCCTATATTACAGCTTGCGCCAACAGCCTTGCTGCAGTGATAACACCAGATCCTGTCAGATCACCAAAGTTAAGCACTGTCGATCTGGGCTTGCACTTGGATGGGTGACCACCCAGTCTGTCGAGTGCTGTTAGCAAACAGGGTGCACTCAGACCTTGTGAGGCAAACTGCAGAGCCACTTGATTGAGAAGTAGAGGCTCTGGTCTTGTAAACTGTAATGTAATGGTGCTTGTGGGCTGAGGATGACATGCCAGCTGGTTGGTACCATTGGGCTTTCATGGCCTGTTTGGGCAGAGTTTTATATTACAGCTTATGACTTAGATCCTTCTTGGTAATTTTACTGTAGCTGGTTTATCATAGGACGCACAGTTAAAAATGACTAAACAACCACTTCAATTATTAAGCAATTATGATATGATTTTAATGGTTGAAAAATGAGTAAGAGGTGGTGTATCTCACTGTTGTAAAACATATGTTAAAGCAAATAATAAATATATGAAAGATTTGGTTGATAAAAAGATATCAAATTATTTAGCATATTTAGATGCAAACAACTTACATGGTTACGCTATGAGTCAGTATTTACCGCATTCTGGATTTGAATGGGATGAGCCAATTAATTTTGATCATATGAAAAAAGTGAAACTACAGACACTGCTGAAACTGGATATGGATTTGAATTAGATCTAGAATATACAAAAGATTTACATTATTTGCATAAAAATTTACCATTGACTCCTGAAAATAAAATTGTACTAGGAACATAGGAAAGTAAGTTGTTGAATACTCTGATGATAAAATTAGTTATATAGTATGCTACAGAAATCTTAAACAATACTTGTATCTAGAAATGAAGCTAACAAAAAGTTTTAAAATTTAAACAATCTGTTTTGTTGAAGAAATATATAGATGAGATGCTCAAATAGGGGTGCAATTGAAGAATTATTTTGAAAAATATTTCTACAAGGTAATGAATAATGCAGTATTTGGTAAGACAATGGAAAATATAAGAAACAGACTCGATATAAAATTAGTGCCAGATGGAGAAAAGTGTGATAAATTAATAGCTAAACCAAACTTTAAAGCAAGAACTACGTTTAATGAAAATCTTGCTGTGTTATGAAACCAATATATGGAGAAGGTGCTGAATTGTGTTACCAAGACACAGAGAGTTGCATTTACAAACTAAGGATTTGTATGAAGATATGAAATCAATGATTGATTACTTTGATGTGAGTGATTATCCAACAGATAATATTTATGCTATTGCACAAATAAACAAAAAAGTTTTAGGAAACATGAAAGATGAATGTAATGCGAAATATATGCAAGAATTCTGCAGTTTGAGTCCAAAATAGATATGATTATAAAATTGGTGATAAAATAGAGAAAAAATGTAAAGGTGTTAAGGAATGTGTAGTTAAAAATAGAATAAGTTTAGTAGCATATAAAAACTGTCTATTTAACGATATAGAACAATACAGAATGATGAATACGATTCAAAGTGAAAAACAAGGAATCTAAGCACTGAGTCCTCATGATGATAAAAGAAGAAGAAAATAAATCCATTACCATATGATCATCATTCATTATTATCATATTCCATATAGTTTACACATTCAGAATCATTATCTTCTTTAAAAAATAAAGACCTTAATTCAGGTGTATTATAGATGATTTCTGCTATCTTTTCCACAGTATAAACTCCAGTAAAATTTTTGTTGTTGTGGTCTCAGTCAACATATACCATACAAAATTTAATACATAAAATCTATAACACATTTACTACACCAATGGATTAAGTTTATTATTTGACTTTTATTGTAATCTCTGTTTTCTAAATCTCTATTTACTGGGTGAGAAACTTCTAGAAATAATGAATAGGCTTTCATGTAATTTTGTAATATTTTAGGCACACTATTTTTTGGCAAATTACGATTCGCTATTTGCTTGGCAGTCACAAAACGAGGAAATATGAGTTTTCAATTTCTTCCCATATATCACTTACCTCATAACTAACAAATTCTTCTTCTGTATAAATTTGCTTTAATACATCAATACTGTCAGTACAGTCCTGACTTCTCAAATGTTCTATGATTAAAGATGGTTTAAAATACTCTCTGGAAATATTGCATGCAACTTGTCTCTCTCTCGGTTTATTATTTCTCTCAACAAAATCGTTAAATTTAAATTGGTCCCAAACGTTAGTCATATTTGTAAGATTAAAAATTTATAAACTTATTAAATTTTAATCTAAATAAATGGATACTCTACCAAAGAAGCTTAATAATGTAAGCAATTCCAATTTGCATAAACAGATTATTGAGCTAGAAGTTAATGAATTGTATTATGTTACAGGTTGTGAATAATTAAAAACTAGATATGGTGAAAAAATTTGTATGGAAGTTGATAATAAATTTAAGACCATTTCACCAAGCAGATGTAATAAATGAATGACAGATTGGAATTTTCAGATTTTTTGAGATTCATGTTCGCTGTCGCCACTAGGTATCACAAGCGTTGCCTGTCCGCTAGTGGCAACCGCGGTGGTTATCGATATGTAGTATTTGTTACCCTATCTTTGGGACGACGTCGTTGTTTTTCCGATTGTGTGAGTGTAGCAGTTAGGTTGGGGACTCAGGCGAAGCGAGGTCCACACAGTGCGCGAGCACGCCACAATCGCTGGGCAGCATTCATGGACTGCTAGATGGAAGGGCTGTGGGCACGAGGGTGTACGACTTCGTTGTAAACCGGATACAGCAAGCCTTAAGATGAGTGCATTTCAATCCAAGTTGAGAAACCTCCACCATTGTGATATCCCACGATACTCCAGTGACTTGGGTTCGTGTTGCTGCTCATAGTGTCGCCGAGGCGAAGAGCAGCGAGTGAAGTGCTTGGGGAAGGCGGATCTGATTAGCTTTCCTCTACTTCTTATTACTACGCGTTCAACTTGTTACAATTTGTTAAGTTCAACCAGCGGTAGTTTTTCTTGCCTGGTGGCCGCTAACGCCCCAGTTACCTGCCCTGGTGAATGTAACGGCAGTGTACATTTCCTCGCCTTCCGCTGCTCTTCGGTAAGGCGTGTAGTTTTGACAGCTTTCTTGATTGTAATCCGGTTGGTGATTCCTCTACTCTGGTGGTAATGATTCCTTTCTCGTTCCAGGGGCTCTAAACGCAGTATTCTCTGACATAGTGCAGACCTCTGGTTCTGGCTTTGGCGTATTGTTCCATCGTTGCATTTGGTTTATCAGACGTCAGTTACCTTCAGCAAGATCATCAGTAGTCATTCGTTAGACTGCCACTAGTCTGAGTTACCATCTTGTGAAGTGAATGCAACTCTTGGCTGCCCATCTCATCGCTCTAGAAGGTGTTTGTTGTTGGACCTTCTCGGCAGTTGATTCCTGAAGCACCGTCTGGATCAGTTGTTTGTTTTTTTAATTTACTTTTTCTATTGTATTTGCTGTTTTACTGCAGTTTCAACTCTTTTTTATATTATTGCCGTTCCTGGCGTGTAAGGACTTCAGCTGTGATTGTGGTTGCTTACCTTAAAATTCTAATTTGATATTTGTATTCACGCAGTAAGACTTTAAAACCTTATTTACTGCCATTCCTGGCGTCTGATGCAGTCTGCTCTGTTTGTGGCGACTTGCCTTTAATATTTCAATACCTGTAATTTGTAAGTTGCGGCGAATTTCAAACAATTCTTAATTTATTGCCATTCTGGCATGTAAGGCCGTCTGCCCAGATTGCAGTGGCTCGCTTTTAAAACATTATCTGTTATATCTGTAGTTAATGGTGATATGCTAAATTGTAACGCACTGAAAACACTATTATTTACACCGATGTTTATTCCTTCATTAATAATGTGTGGTATTTTTTATTTATTGTTGTGTCTCGAATTACGGGCTTAAAATAAATTGTGTGTAATTGTAAAAGGCAACCAATAGTAACTGATTACAGGCCCGTCCACAATCGTAACCGATTCCTTCCTTCCCCTGACTACCACCAGATCTCAGAAGTATTAAACTGAGATATAAAGGAATGAAGAAACTTAATAATAATAACAATAATAATAATAATAAGTTTCACGATCTGGAATTTTTACTCATAGTGTGGCTTTACTTCGAAAGTAGCTGAAAGTACAATTAAAGCTACCTGTCAATTTGCGGTCATGGGTAGGATGAGTGTGTAAATTGAGCTTTTGCAGTTATTTATACATGAAAAATTCGTTTTAGATGACCATAATCACCTTCTGTTTTGTATAAAAAATGGTACATTCGATTTTTTACTGTTATTTGTAAAACTGCACCCATGTCCCCAATAGATATCTTCTCAGGAGGGTACAGTCGCCATAAAATAGAATGCAAAGCGTACTTAATCACGTAGCTCTCTTTTTTGAAAGGATCATGGAACCTTTAGGACTATGGCTTAGGTGGTTAATAAAAGTGATGTATCAGAACAGAACCCTGAGGGCTTCTCCGCTTTGCACCACTTCAGTATCATTTGAGTCTGGTTTCTGGTTTTCGAGACTAGAGGACAACCTTCAGTTTTAGTTTACAGGCATTAAAAGAACAATTGTTCTCTTCATTGATACCGTAAAGCCTCGAGTTATGCAGATGCATCGTATCGTCCAAAATTGTGCTACTGATTTCCAAAGATTAGATGTCGTGTTTCAGTCTGTGCATTTGGTTGTGTGCGATCACTCTCCTAGGAGATGCGTTAAGCTCACCTCAACAAGTCGCCGTACTGCTGGTGGAGGTCGAACATCTTACAGAGGATCAACGGCATGTCGAGAAACTCCAGAATATTCCCAACGATGGACAGCATAGGCGGCCCTGGAGCGTCGATGTGGGGCTTGGTGGCCGACCTGCAGTCAGAAGCACAGCTGGTTACATCTACTCACGTTTCTCAGTACTATGTACAGGAAGGTTTAGAAATAATGGTCAGCACCAGACTTTTGTCAACAAAACTGGCGTTTTAAAAGTATTACGTTCATATAAAGAACAATCAAAATTTTCTGTTAGAAGGCATATAGTCCAGAATCGGTTTGCCAGTCAGATAAACTTGCCATGTTCATTGAGGCAATCATCCAGCCGATGACACGAATGCTGTGCTAATCTCTTGACTATGTATCAGTGCTTATATATACGCATGGACCTAGCGCTAGGTTGCATATGTGCTGCGGAAATGCCCCCAAACGGAAATATATTCATCGCTCCTTATAAACAGTGCATGAAATGAAAAATATTTTCGAGTAAAAGGTCACTTAACTTTTCGCGGAGGTAAACGTAATAAAATTTTATATCAGAGAGGCATGAACAATAATTTACATTGTTTAAATTTGATTCACTTGTAACACTTTACTCTTATTAGTGTGATATGTTTTCTACAGTTCCTTTGTAAAAATTCAACAACAAAATACTATCATTAAATGTGGTCACTGCAGATAATCATCACCTCATTATGGAAAGTAAGTCCGATAGTTAGTGGTTCAACTTGTTATAACTTTCTTTCAATTTTCCTCTTGAAACAGTTCCTGCCTGCTCTCAGCAGAAAAGTACTTTGCACAGTGTACACATTCACAGAATATGGACCAGGGCTTTTCGCGAACTGCCCGCAGCTCGTGGTCGTGTGGTAGCATTCTCGCTTCCCACGTCTGGGTTCCCGGGTTCGATTCCCGGCGGGGTCAGGGATTTTCTCTGCCTCGTGATGGCTGGGTGTTGTGTGCTGTCCTTAGGTTGGTTAGGTTTAAGTAGTTCTAAGTTATAGGGGACTGATGACCATAGATGTTAAGTCCCATAGTGCTCAGAGCCATTTTTTTTTTCGCGAACTGCAGAAGTGCCAAATATTCTGAGGTGAGCATTTTCAGTTTGTATGCTATATAATGTATAAGGACCCTCCTCCTCCATTTGTGTTGCTAAATATCCCCTGGTTTCAATGAAGTAGTTAAAATAACTTGTTATTTTTTTATAGAGTATGAGTACTGTGGCCTAGTATTTTTGTAACAAGACAAAGTTCTTAACTGAGACAAAACTGAAATTTTTTATGCCTACTTAGAAGTCGCCATTCGTCTTCCAGAATAAAATTTGGTGACCCATTCACCATCGAACTGATGCACTAATGGAAAATATGTACGGTTGGAAGAGTTGTCTGGCATGGCGGTAAATTTGTTTACGGATCGTAGCGTAGGGGTGTTTCAGAGAACCACACTGTGTAAGTGAGTATAATCGCTTTCATTTATGCAATGCACGCTAGGAAAGTTCTCAAGAGACATGAATATTATGCTTTCAATACGTTAAGTGGCGTCAATGATGAAAGCACATCACGATTTAAATAATATGGTTCGAACGAATGTAATTATTCTGTGCGATTAGTGGTTGCATGTGCTTGTGATCGAATATGTCTTTTAATGTTTAGCACATCATATATGGGTGACTGGCAGAATGGATCATTTCTGAAGGCCACAGATAAAATGAAACACAAAAATAACAACGCAAGATTTCGCCGGGATTTGTAATAAATTCGAGATTTGTGACTAACAAATATCAAACCATGAATTCTGCATGTAAGGGGACCGCCAGTAAAAAAGCAGTGGTTGTGGACAACGATAAGGCTGCTGTAATACACTGTTTAACGTGGATGAGCTCCAACTGTAAAGAGTTATCACAAATTTCAAATCACAAGCCCAGGTGTGAATAAACGTGTCGGTAACCATCTTATAGATTTTATAAAGCGACCACGAGAAACTTTTACATCCTTCTTGGCTAAAAAACAGGGTATTACCAGACTGGAGACTACAATATACAACTACAGAATGGATCGTGTGTTTGACCCTGTGTAAAACAGTTTCAGTCTTTTAAACTCTAACAAAGAGCATTTAGAATGTGCTTCACTGTAGTCTGTGCCAATTACGTCCATGCGGTATCAGCTAACTAATAAGGTACAGAATAGCTGATGTGTGGTGTGTATCGAAGTTCTGCAGCTTCTCCACTGTGGTAATAAGAATACCCGAAATTTGAATGATGTTTATGTACGTCTGCCCTACTCTCAAGAGCGAGAAAAACTTGTAAGTTATGCTCTGTCAGCGTACAGTTTTAATTAGCCACCTGTAAATTTTGTGGAGATTCGTAAAACAGACTCCAACAAAGACAATACAAGCAGTACCCAGAAGTGATATATTACAGCAGCAGAAACATATTTGTCTCAATCCAGGATATTGTTCTCCACAATACTTCGGATACAGACGTCCCCGAATTGAGATTTATTCCTACAAATAATATTATACCACAAGTCTTGAGGAAAACAACCAATATATCAAACGGTTTAAATCATTCACCAATAAAGAAATTACTCCTTTCTGTTGTGTCAATGTATTAACTGTACGAAAAAGAACAACTGTAAATAAAAGAGGTCAAAGCCAAGACACGAAAACTGGAGTACATGACGAAAAGAGTTGCCACAAAGCAGGAGTATAAACTGATCCTGGAAAAAGGAGAAGCTACTACAGATGTACAGGCAAGGCTAACCATTTTCTTTACACACAGAGCATGGAAAAGTCTGGATGCAAGTGGAGAACATAATCTGTGAGCATTTACTGTAGATAGCTGTGGTAAGAGGCCATATGTGGGAGTACTGGCCGAAATGCGGGCATCAAGAACGTTTCCTACATTAAAGGACAGATGAAAAATCAAATTACAAAGCCAAATTCTCGTCTGGATCTGCCTAAAAAAGGATGGTTACATTTCTCTTAATCTTGTGGACTCACTTTTATGCAGTTAGTAACAAAAAACCCGTTTTCAGAGTTTCAAACTGATGGAGTAACATCATTCAATAGGAATTAGTTTTTAAAAACTGTTAACTTAAATTTCAGTACGGAATTTCCAAAAGAATGTGGAACTGGTGATCTGTCAACATATACCGTGGATTATATGGAGAGTTTAAAGAATTGTGTTATGCCGGAAATGAGAGGGAAAATTAAAATTCCCAAATACTCTCAACTACAAGAACTTCAAGAAGCAACAGAACTAACTGTTACAGCCATATAGGAGCTAGTTTGCAGGAAAAAAACTAGGTATGCATTAGAAACCAAGCACATACCTTCTTTGTACTTGTCAAATTACTGGCCAGAGAATGAAATATATGATTCAGACATAGACATAATAATAACTTAAATTTTATGTTCGATGTTATTGCAACTAGACCAAACAAAAATAAGAAATACCTCTGTCTGTGTGAATGTATATGCAAAAATTAATAAAGGTTTTTGTACAAGGATATTTGCTTTCGTGTTCTCTTCTGAGTCAGACGTCTTTAAGACGATGTCTTATTTCCAATGATCTGTGTATGTGCATTTGGATGCAGAGAGCAAGGCTGACCTTGAAAAGTAGTTGAAACTAGGTAGTTGAAAGCATAGTAAACTTGGTTTCTTACTGTATGAAGTGGTTGGTCAACACACAGTGCAATAGGCAACTTCTTCCTATTTCGCAACCCCAGACTGAAGGAACCAGAGCTTCTTGCTTTGCTGTATGCGGCTCAACTAGGGAGTGTATATATTCACCTTGCTGTGTGCTCTTGTCCACACTACTACTTAAAACTACAATAGAGCTGCTGCCGGAAGAATTGCCTCCTACCGACCTACGATGGAATAGCCACTGAGGAACTTGTACACAGATACTTGGTAAGAAGGGGTACGGCAGAAAATTGCACATCAAAATTTTCGTGGAAAATGGAAAGAAAACATAGTTGTAAACAGCAGATCATAATGCTACACATGCGCTGGGAATTGAGAAAAATCATTGTAATAACACAAGTACCTAAAACCTGGTCCCAAACGATCTCACCAGGAGAGATTGGTGGTAGCTGCTGATGCGTTCAGCTCGATGTGCAGCTACTGACTAACTCACTCTTACCTCCCACGCTACATCCCCTCCTTCCTCCTATTCATCCTCCCCTAGCTGGAGATACCAGTTTTTCAGATATGATCTAGCGTGTCGCTGACTGTAAACAAAAGAGAGCTAAATGAAATTCTTTATAAATACATAACGCGTGATTACACAAGAACCCGGCTGCGATACCGCAGCAACTGCGACATCGAAAATGGCTGCAAATAGTCTATTTCACTATCCTAATAAATTAATTGTAAAATAATTTACAAGAATCAAATAGATTGCTTAAGACATTCACTATCACCTTAGGATGATTCTTATTCATGATAAAACATATTTTCAAGTTTGAGAATCACATGCTAACATTTTGCAAATCAAGTAATTAAATTTCCGGCACAAGTAGATCGTAGCGCTAAATATATCCAAGGTCTTATGTTTGAGAACGCTAGCACACTTCTCCTACGTTTGTACCTAACAATAAAACCTTCCGATCACACACACACACACACACACACACACACACACACACCGTCCACCGACTGCTGGGGAGGTCACCCTCGCCGGCCAGGACAGGAATAAAGGCCTGCACCCTCGCTGACCACGTCGGCACCTGCGCACACGTCTCCAGCCACACTGAGTGCTCAAACTGCGTTTAATGTTTCAGTTTTTGCTGACACTTGAGCATCATCATCCATCATTTTCATCGATTTGATGAAGGAGAGAGAAAATGTTATCTTTTCATCTCATGATGTCGCGTCATTTCTTACAGCTTTTAAAATCTGGTCTTCAAAAGACGTAAGCATTTCGCTTTTGTTATTAATTGGGGCTCGTTGCACGTCACTAAAGGAAGTACATGGTGTAGCTGTCGAATTTTCAGGATGTTGCTGATTCACTTCAGTTTCCAAATGCTTTGGCCTTTTTGACGTGTGCAACAAGAAATAGCAATTCGTCGTAATGCCTTTATTGTCCGTAGTTCGTGGTCGTGCGGTAGCGTTCTCGCTTCCCACACCCGGGTTCCCGGGTTCGATTCCCGGCGGGGTCAGGGATTTTCTCTGCCTCGTGATGACTGGATGTTGTGTGCTGTTCTTAGGTTAGTTAGGTTTAAGTAGTTCTAGGGGACTGATGACCTTAGATGTTAAGTCCCATAGTGCTCAGAGCCATTTGAATACCTCTATTTTTTCTCTTCTTTGCACCCTGTCCTGATGTAACAGCTTTCTGGACCTGATAGCTGAATTTCATTTGTTACAGCGTCAGGCAACAGTTTTCTCCTTTTTAGATTATCAGTTTCTACTTGCTAAGTACGTTCGTGACGCAATATGGGAATGTTTTATGACTAAGTATAAGCCAGAGAAAGCAAGGATAACCTGAAAAAAAAAAAAAAAAACAGAAGACATTTATCACCACACTAACCTTCCTAATGTGCTCAGGACTCTTAACGGCAAACGTACTGGAATAGCAAAGCCCGATCAAAGTGGTTCCCTGTACTACAGTTATTAGAAGTACTTTTCTATTACTTTAGTGCTAATTTCCAATGTAAACTACTGTTTTACTTGCATTAAAGTAGGGGCATACGCCGATTCAAACGTTTCGCGGGCAAGTGCTCTACCAACTGAGCTACCCAAGCACGACACACACCCCGTCCACATAGCAGGTCCGGAGTTCGAGTCTCGGTCCGGCACACAGTTTTAATCTGCCAAGAAGTTTCATACAAGCTCACACTCCGCTGCAGAGTGAAAATCTTATTCAGGACCAAACTTGTTTTCGTACACAAGGACATTCGAGAGGATGGACCGGTAAAAAGTGAACCCTCTGCCGCACGCTGCTGGAAGATTCCTTGGGAGCGCTGCGCTAGCCGTAGCTAAGCACAACTTGTCGTGTGCGTTGTCCTCGCACAACGCAGGCAAAATTGTTGAGTGCGGGTGCGCGCGCTTCGCGATTGCGCCGCAAATTTGTCGTGGTAGGACCTAGGTGTGGACCCTTTGTGGCGCAGCTGCTACCGGTCTACTGGCAGCGCGGAGGCCGCGGGGTCGTGCTGTTCTCGTTGCAAGCCGCCTAATCTGCCACCAAAGTGTCTGCCGCAGGGCATTCCCCATGCTCTTCCAAGAGCAGGGAAACTCCTACACCAGAGCCCGTGGCGCTACCCGCTTACCCGCATGTGGTCTATGCCTGGGCTGGCGCTGTTCAGGATAACCTAATGATGCCAACAAATGAACATCCAGTGCCCCATGGCAGTGTCGGTCTGACCACCGGATCCGCTACTGACACATTGGGTAAACCCAAAGCTCCCAGTCTCTGGGCTCCCACAGCCAGTCCTCTACAAACATTACCAAAGCGGAAACAAGAAAACAATGAAACGGACGTAATGCCAGCAACGAAGCGCCCAGCCTGCAGCCGGCTCGCTTCGGACGCCACCAGAGATGACTTGGAGCTGGGTGAGGAGACTGTTGTCGCCAATATCCCAATAGCTTTGCACCAATTGCATCCCCAGAAGCGGATGAAATTGTGGCGAAGAAAAACCAACAGTCCAAATCAGGGACGCTGCCCAAGCAGAAGGACAATATCCCTCCTATCACAGCCACCATACAAAATGGCACCATAGAGGTTATTAAGGACATTGCACCGATGTTGAAAGGAGGCGTCAACACGTCATTTAGGGGCTCATTGGTGAAATTCCAAGCATCAACACTCCCAGACTACAGAGCACTAAAAGACTATTTCCAGAGACATAGCATCAACACTCCCAGACTACAGAGCACTAAAAGACTATTTCCAGAGACATAGCAGAGACATAGCATCCCCCACCACACATCCACCACCACACATATCCAATAACTGAAAGGGACACGTTGAAGGCGGTGATCGAACGTCTCCCCCACAACACCGACCCAGAGGAAATCAAGGCCGACCTCATCTTCCGCAAATTCAAAGTGATCGAGGTCGAGCGGGAAACGCGTGCCTCTGACCCAGCTAAACCAGGGGAAGGGCGCAAGAAACGCGCGTCTTTCAAGGTCATCCTCCATCGTGACCAAAAAAAAAAAAAAAAAACAGAGAATTGTACGCAGTAGACTTGACGCTCCATTGCGAAGTCACAATCGAAAAATACCGGCAACCTGAAGGTCCTGTGCAGTGCCACCAGTGCCAGCAGCTCTTTCACAGCGCCGAAAATTGCAATCATCCACCAAAGTGCGTCGAATGAGCTGGCCCCCATCTTAGCAGCACCTGTGCTAAGAAGCGGGATACGCAAGCAAAATACGTCCTCTGCGGTGACAGCCACCCTGCAAACTTCAGCCGCTGCCCCACAAGGCTACAGGTGATGGCGAGCCGTCCCCCACAGTTGTCCCTGCGAACTGCTACTGCAGCCGCGGCTACGCCCGCGAGCTCTGCTCCCGCGGCCACAGCCACAGTCACGCATGAGCTCTGATGCTGTCAAAGGCCACAGACTGACTGTGGCAGGGCCAGACCCATATCCATCGCTTCCCCCACCACGCGCCCCGTCGGCTGCTGCACCCCATCACCTCAGCCCTCCCCACCCCAGGGCGCGGAGCCCTCTACCCAAAGACCTTGTAAAAAATAACTAGACGCACTGCTGTTGCGGGATAATTTGAACCTACAGCTGGACGCCATTATAGTGGTTGTAGTCTCATGTGTTATGTAGTATTGTTGTTTATGAAGACCCTGATTCAACGTTGTATATTTGTTGGTATGTACATACAGTATTTATTACTTGTAATTCTACTGTCTGTACATTCCAATCAAAATACGTACAATGGTGAAGACTTGTGCAGCAGTTAATTGTACAAATAAATTCGAGAAAGGAACGAATATTACATTTCACAGGTATGTGGATATTTTAAGTTGTTTTGTATGTCAGTGCACTTGATTAATAAATGTTTTTGTAACACAGTATTAGCATAATGTCTGTGCATCTATTTGCAGGTTTCCTTTCTCAAAACCACAGCTGTTACATAAATGGTTACACGCTGTCAGGGGGCAAGATTTCCGACCGACAGAATACCATTTTATATGTTCTGATCATTTTGAAGAAAGTTGGATGATCGGTAGTGTTTTCATGGTCTAGGTTAGGTGGAAACTTGATAATTTGGTCGTGAGTTGCCAAAGCACTATGCCATATATAACGCACTTCTCGTCATAAAATCTAAAGCAAGGTAGAGTCAGAAAATATCTATTAATATAGTGGGCAAATCTTCGAGTATTTTGATGCATTTTGCGTACATCTATCGTAAATGAACTACGAAAAATGCTAGGGATCCAGTACATAACTTTTAGCTACAGCAGATTTCATGTAGTATGTAAGATAAATTCATAAACAGTGACTAGTTGCTGTTTGTTCATAAATTAAAAAGTATATTGTAGTAACGTATTTAAATGAGGCATTATGTTTGTGTCTTAACTTTTTTTTCCTTTATTGAATTTCAATTCCCCCTGAAGGTGGCGGGCTGGAAGCAACTTAGTATGCCACTCTTCAGCCTACAGACTTTGTTAGAAAGATGAAGAGAATAAATAATAAAAACAGGTGATAAAATCGGAGACTTAAAGAGTAACATGGCGAAAAGAAATCGTGGAACTTAAAACAAAGAACAGAGGGATGATGACGCTAATAAAATACATACGAAGCAGACAGGTAAAACAATAGACAGACAATTAAAAAACACAGCGACAGTCTGGTTTCTGTTCGCAAAAGACATAAAATTCACCTAGCGATAGCATGGTTTCTGTTCACAACACGAGAAAGATGAACAACACTGGTCACTGGAACACTGCACTAACAAGTTGGCAAATGTTAGATACCACAGGCAAGAGCAGGTGGGGGGAAACAGGACAGATGATGGGAAAATAAAAAAGGGGGGAAAGGAGAGTAAAAGTGAAGGGGGGGAGCCAGTAAAGGAGCTGATGGAGGATGAGGACCCATAAGAGGGGTGGGGGGCGCTGGGCAGACGCGACAGGGAGTGGGGTAGGCAGAGGAGGGGAATACAAAAGGACTCGGGGGGAGAAGGGAGGTAGGGAAAGGTTGAGTGGGGAGAGAACAGGACAGAAGGGGGGAAGGGGGAGCCCAGGGAAAGGGCAGAGGATGTTGATAGGAGGGATAAATGGAGGGAGAGAGGGCATCATCCGGGAGAGGGAGTGACATAACTCAAGGGAAGACATTTTATAACCAAAAGCGATGTGTAAACACTGGAACACCGCACATCAGTTTACCACTCTAATGGCCGCCGCACAGCTATTCAATTTGTCCGCTCCTCACAGCTGACCACTCGCGCGGTTGTGGGTGCCTGCCACTACCATACAGTTTCAGTATAATCTAACATAACAGTCGCGACACTTAGCCTCGATTTTGTTGCCTATCGAGCCAGCAGCGCGCCAAGCGGCCAGTAACTTAAACTGTGAGTTCGGCGCGATCATGAAAGCAAATAGTGGTTGTTTCTTTTGATTTCTACAATGGTTTTTACAAGCGGGAGCGTTTTTAGCACAATAAATTGCAGCAACAACAGGAAGAAGACACCACAGCTGTCTTTTTGAGGTTTCCTAAGGATCCTGAGAGGCATATACCATCATGTTACTAAACTGTATCGTCAGGATTCACTTGCAAACTACATATGTATTAATGATTAATGTTTCGTTTTAGGAGCAGAAAATGGCTAGTTAATAGCAGACAAGAAGACCTTATGAAGAAAGACCCAGTTTACCTGTATAATAATATTTGGTTTTGTTCGCTACATTTCTACATCTACATGATTATTCTGCAATTCACATTTAAGTGCTTGGCAGAGGGTTCATCGAACCACAATCATACTATCTCCCTACCATTCCACTCCCGAACAGCGCGAGGGAAAAACGAACACCTAAACCTTTCTGTTCGAGCTCTGATTTCTCTTATTTTATTTTGATGATCATTCCTACCTGTGTAGGTTGGGCTCAACAAAATATTTTCGCATTCGGAAGAGAAAGTTGGTGACTGAAATTTCGTAAATGGATCTCGCCGGGATGAAAAACGTCTTTGCTTTAATGACTACCATCCCAACTAGCATATCATATCTGCCACACTCTCTCCCCTATTACGTGATAATACAAAACGAGCTGCTCTTTTTTGCACCCTTTCGATGTCCTCCGTCAATCTCACCTGGTAAGGATCCCACACCGCGCAGCAATATTCTAACAGAGGACGAACGAGTGTAGTGTAAGCTGTCTCTTTAGTGGGCTTGTTGCATCTTCTAAGTGTCCTGCCAATGAAACGCAACCTTTGGCTCGCCTTCCTCACAATATTATCTATGTGGTTTTTCCAACTGAAGTTGTTTGTAATTTTTACACCCAGGTACTTAGTGGAATTGGCAGCCTTGAGAATTGTACTATTTATCGAGTAATCGAATTCCAACGGATTTCTTTTGGAACTCATGTGGATTACCTCACACTTATCGTTATTTAGCGTCAACTGCCACCTGCCACACCATACGGCAATCTTTTCTAAATCGCTTTGCAACTGATACTGGTCTTCGGATGACAACAAAACCAGTTCATGAACGCAGACAATAATAAACTTTTGCGGAATGCAGTACCCACACTGTTTGACGTCCCCAATAAGCCACCTCAACTGACAATGAAGAGCTGCCACAAAGATTTGACAATCCATCTAAAGCTGTAAAACAGTCCAATGACACGGAAGCAGCCAGTTGAGCTCTCCGTATATCAGTGCCAGATTCGTGTGAATCGTCAGCACAGACCTGCTTTGACGATGAAGTGGTTAGATTAAGTGCAGTTATATGCGTCTTACAAAAGCGTTACGTTTGGCATATATTTCATTCACTTCTGTTGTTAGTCACTTAATTTTCCTTGCTTCTTTCGTGTAATGGCATTATTTTGTGAGCACATTGTTCACTGACAGATTGTTTGAAAATTATTAAAATATTTGGTTTTGCGTAGAATGTAATCAGCTCATTTTACTGTTTTCAACATATGTCACCCACAATTTGGCAGTTGCTTGTCCCATTTAGAATAATAAAAAAGATGAAGGTCGTACTTGTGGCAACAGGCGACAATGACAAACGCAGTAGGCCTACCGAACGATAAATGAGCTGTCGATCACTTCTGCATGTAGTGGTACATGTATGTGCTTCTTACGTGTGAATCTGTGTGTTTATATTCTTTTCATATCAACGAGGGAAGCTGCAATTCTATCCAACGTCACAAGTGTTTCTTCACGAATGTGTTGTAGCTTGCCACTAGATTTATGATTTTTGTCCACACTTGCGCTTATTTTAGAATCATTTTTAGAAACATATATGCCTTCTGATAGTACAAAAACCCTTGGGGGCACGAAAATAACTTAAATATTTCGTAAATTACGTAGGAAATGGCTGGAAAACAAACATTATGCTTACAACGCGTCTTACTCTCCGCTTGGAGCGCTACTGTCGCTCCATCTGTCAAACTGTAACAACTTTTACACCAGTGAGTGTCGCGACTGTTATGTTAGACTGTGGTTTCAGTCTTTACCCAGCCCTCAACCGGCGTCGTTTCTTGACGAACTGAGAGAGCTGCGGCAACTCTTCTCAGGATTCAGTATAATGACCATGTTCAATACATTTAGGGGCGTCTTGGCTAAGCTCCGAGCTGCGCCTGACGCTCTGACAAAAATCATGATTATCGCTGAAGGAGCAATGGCACTGATGGCACACTTTGATGGATCCCCCTAAATCCACGAGAATTAAAATCGCAACCTGGAACGCCAAAACGTTAAAACAAGCAAAATCCTTTTAGAAGACTATTTAGACCGGCATGCCATCGATATTATGTGTCTGACGGAAACGCACCTCAAGCCTGACGACCGATTCGCTGTCAGAAACTACGCCATCCACTGGTTCGACCGTGTGGACCGCCCGGGCGGCTGGACAGCGGTATTGGTTAAGAGCAGGTGCTTCCAAACATTGGATCTCCCGCAGACTCGTACTATCGAGAAATCAAAATTGGTCAAAACCTGTGGCAAATTATTTCGGCCTACCATCCCACCACGTATAACTGCACAAGACCTTCGGGAACTGCTTAGGGTTGGCAATAGTGTATTGGTGGGACGGGACCTAAATTCGAAACACGGAGCCTGGGGCTGTCGTGCCGAGAACGCAAGTGGCAGGACTCTGCGGGGATTCGTTGAAGGACGCGCCACCCTGAGTGTCATCACCCCAGTCGAGCCAACGCTTATTTCTGGCAACGCGGGCAGAAATTCGGACATATTAGACATTTTTGTTGCGAAGAACTTGGATCTCGATGCGGCGGCCACAGTGCACTACTAGCTGGACTCCGACTACATTCCTGTTATGCTGGATCTTGCCAGTGTCAAAGACGATGCCGGGAGTATGGAAAATACACAAGTCATCACAAACTGGGACAGATATACCTACGTGGTGGGAGAGCACATGGAGGAGAATCCCCTTCTCCAGACTGAAGAAGACGTGGACGAAGCCATTGAGAAATTCACTGGCATTCTCCACGCCTGTGCTCGCGCTACTAGCGCCAGAATGACCACCAGATCCTGTAGCCAGGGACCTGACCCCTGACATCTGGGATCTCATAGTCGCCAAACGCAGGAGGCGTAGGCTGTGGCAACGCTACTGCGACCCAGCCGATCGCCGCCTGCTGTGGAGTCTAGAGGACCATGTGAGATAACGACTACAAGATCACAGGAGCCGCTGCTAGGAGGAGAAACTAGGAACCGCCGATGTAGACATATCCAGACGCAAGGTCTGGAAAATAACCCGGCAGCGGTAAGATCCCACCAGAGGAAACAAGCCACTCCACGGTGAAGACGGTCTTGCATATGACGAACAAGAAAAGGCGGAAATAATGGCAAAATCACTGGAGTCACAATTCCGGACTCACATCATGCAAGATGAAGTGAGCAACAGGCAGGAGAGAATAGTTACTGGACGAATGACTCAGATAAGAGATACGCGGCCAGTGACAGAATTTGTGCCCGTTAGCGTGCCGACTGTATGTACACTCATCAAGCGGCAGGGCAACCACAAGGCTCCTGGCATTTATAATGCCTGCTTGAAACTCACATACTTCACTTCAGCGTGGAAGGCTGCAAAGCTCATCATCCTGCCCAAACCCAATAAATATCTGCAGCTTCCCAAAAGCTACAGGCCCATCTCTCTCCTAACAGGCCTGAGTAAATTCCTAGAAATAATAATCCTTTCACCCCTCCATCAATTCCTGACTGAAAACAACATCCTTATACCCAAACAGTTTGGTTTCCGCGCTGAGGACTTCTCTATCCAACAATCCCTTCGCTTGGTAGAACATATTTGTCTGGCCAGGGCAAGGGGAGAAGCAACAGGAGCAGTGTTCCTAGACACAGAGAAAGCATTTGACAGCGTCTGGCACGATGGCTTAATTTACAAACTTGATCAAATAGGGCGCCCAGCTCATATAACCTGGATCATTGACTCCTTCCTTACAGGGCGTCAGTTCTTTGTAAGGAGTGGAGACAAGTCCAGCCAGACACGACGGATTACGGCAGGAGTCCCGCAGGGCTCAGTTTTGGGTCATGTCCTCTACACCATATACACGAATGACACCCCTAGGCAGTTGGATGGAGAAATTGCTCTGGATGCGGACGATACCGCAATATACAGAAGCAGTCGCAGCCTCCTCCTCACACACCGCCACCTCCAGCAACATCTTGACAATATTACCCAGTGGCGCAACCGCTGGAAGATTAAAATCAATCCTGCTAAGTGCCAAGCGATCTATTTCACCCCTAAGATCAAACTCCCGCATCGCCAACACACAATTGACGGCCGAAAGCTAACCTAGCGAAACTCAATCATTTACCCAGGGGTCGAAATAGGTCGGCACTTAACTTGGAACAGGCACCTAACTACTGTTGCAAATAAGGGCTGCGCCTTCTGTGAGCTATACCCGCTTCTGAAAGGTGATGGTATCACCATCCAATGCAAAGTCCTTCTCTGGCGTCAGCTCATACTTCCGGTCACCCTATATGGTTCGGAGGTATGGTCTATGGCATCGGATACCGCACTTTCCCGACGTTTTCCGCGTCATCTCTGGCGCTGGCAGATACGTCCCTAACACACACATTAGAGACCTTTTAGGCTAACCCACCACATACACACTCATTCAGGAAAAATCTACAAAATTTTATGGAACAGCACACCCCACTTTCTTATACATAATTTAGGAGACGAACCACCAGAAGTTTCTCATAAACGTCCAAAATTAACCCTTACATGCTTCTTTAGAGACCTATAACACATTCATAAAACACCAAGCACAAACTTACACACAGAAATCACACACACATCCCCAATCCCTCATTTCAAATAACCCCTAGCGCGTTCCGAAGTCAGACGAGAACAGCCCAGTGGCACTTCGTGTACAACAAGAACACACATAGCCTCGTCGTACACATGGACTTGAACACGTGTCCATATTTTTGGTTATGTGATGATGCTGTCAGACTTCTCCATATCCCTCACTTTTTGGCTCTTTCAGGGTCCAACACAGCGTGACGACAAGATATTTATGATTCACAGAAACGGCAAACCAGATGCGGTCCCAGCTGATCGCTTAAAGTTGCAATAGCAACTTGGGAACTGCTCTATGTTATCCAGTAGTGTACTTCAAACTCCTTTAAAAGTAAGTCTACCGCATGTTATTCAAACTCGGTTAGGTACAAACACTGTATGTCAGTAGCCAAAGTACTAGGGGCTCCTAGTTTTACTAACATTTCTTGAAACTTGTTATTTGCATTCTGTTCGTATGTATATTGTTATACCAGCTACAGCTACTGCGACATGGACTGGGAGCGACTAATTTGGCAGAATCGATTTGATTCAGATTATGAACTAGGCATTCCATGTGGTATGTACGTGTAAGGACTGAAATCTTTGGGATACTGTTTTGTGATGTATGATATTTTATGCTCTGAGGAAAATATATACAAAACAGAAGACAGTTCGGTATATTTATTAGTGCTTATTCAGTGGTATTACATAGTTCACCTAAAATAACGCAGATAACGCATGTGGATAGAAAATTCATAAATTATGCACGCTGTTCTACACGACCACAGGGCAAATTGATTCTTAGTCATTTAGTACAGCAGCTGTAGCGTTGTTCGGGAAAAGGCAACTTGCCCACTAGGAACGCTGCTCGCTTCTCCGTTTAGAGACAGATTATCTCTCCCCAGCATTTCATTTCCAGTTCTCTTATGTTAGTGGACAAAATATCTTCACTGAGCTCCTGTTTACATAGTGAACTAATTTTGACTTTATGAAATGGGTACTTATCTGAAGTAGATATGTGAGCCTTTATGTAAAATACACTCACGTTCAGAGAAAAACAGAACACCTTGAACGACTGCAGATGGGACGTTCACATTCAAAGGACATGCACATTAGTATGTTCTGCAGAAGTGATTGGCATTTGAACCACGTAGGCCCGCGGACTCACGGTGCAACACACCCTACCGCAAAATGTCCCTGCGGCTCCCGTTGTCGCTATAAACCGAAGGTAATGGATCAGTCTCACTTGAATACAAGTGCAGGATGCCTCTGAGGCGTATGCGCGAACCGTAACGTCAAATCAGTGAGTTTGAAACAGTGTGCATTGTTGGCATGAGAGAATGTGATGCATCCGCCAGGGAAATTGCTGCTCGTGTGGGATGAAGTGTTTCGGCAGTACAACGGGTGTGTGCAGAATGGTTCATGGAAGGCCGTAGGACACGACGAGATGGGTCAGTTCAGACCACCCAAGCCAGCCGTCGAGAAGATAGGCACCGCATCGGAATGGCATTGCAGCACAGATCTGAGTCTTCCTTGGCCCTGGCCCAACAGCGAAAGAATGTAACATATCGTACACTGTCAGGGGTGACAGTCCATCACAGTTTATTACGGCATGGGTTACGTGCGCGTCGTCCACTACTCCGTCTACTTGCTAGACCGAAATGGTGTATCCCGACGTCGATGGAGACAGGAATGGCATCAGATAGTGTTTCCAGAAGTTCTGTTTGTTTGATAATTGTGGCTGCATTTTGGATCCCAACAGACAAGGGGAGCAACATGACAATAGCTGCATTTGCACAATGGATACAGTGCCAACTCGAGACCTCAAGGTGTGGGGTGCTATTGGGTAAAACCACAAATCACAGTTGGAGGGTGACCAGGGCACTATGACCAGTGTGACCTACGTGAATGACATCCTGCAACCCGTAGCCATATCCTTTCCCCACAACATCGCAGACGCCATTTTTCAGCACAACAATGCACGACCGCATGTTGCTGCACGACCACGTGCCTTTTGCTATGCCCGCCAGATCAGCAGACTTGTCACCAGTCAAAAATGTGTGTGACATGTTGCAAAGATGGTTGCAGCGCTGTGACCAAAAGCCAACCAACACTGATGAACTTTGGGACCAGGTGAACGCAGCATGGATGGCTATATCACAGGATGCTATTCGCGCTTTATACGCGTCGATGACATCATGTATGGGACAAGTTACCACGGCCCATGGCGGATCCTGTGCCTAGTGGCAAAAGGACACATGATGAACCTTGGTGTTCTGTTTTTCCTCTACATATGTGTAGGTTCCTATAAACATTGGCTGTGAAGTGCATGATTTGTAAGTGTTATGTTGTCAGTGACCTTGTAGCGCTGGTGGGAAATGGATAAGATTGGTGAATGTGGCACCTCGCCGTTTTTTATTGTTAAGGGATGTTTTAGACCTATGTAACTGTGTTGTAGTCTCTTGTTGATGAATTAACGAATGACCAGGAAGTTACTACACTTCTATCAACATTAATTGTGTTACTGGTATGCCACATAAGTCTTTTCCTATCTGGAATTCCTTGCACTTGCAGAGTGGGGTGTGGTGAGTGGAACTACTTACCACCCATTCATGGTATATCTTTCAAGATGTCTGTGAATATGTGTGACGAAATGGGACTGATCATGATCAAGTTTAGAACAGTAATCTGCTGTAATTCATAGGCTGACTTAAGTTCAAATATCTGAAATTCCATAACATGTAGGTGACCTACTTGTGTTGAGAGGGATGCAATTTAAGCAAGTGGATCTCTTCTGTAAAGGATAAGGGGTTATTTTTAGGAAATACGATGTGAAATTGTGATTTAGTGTGTTCCAGTGTGCGATGCACCAGCCTCAGGGCAAACGGCGAACGCAGGCTGGCCATTGTGTTATGCAGGTGACACAGTTTTACAACGAGCGTCGATATGTGTACGTGCGCGGCAGCCATCAGAACGCAGCAGAATTACGCAGGCGCGGGCCGCGTGTGGCGCGGTTGGGTTAGCGAACTCATCGATAACCTTCTAATAAACACGCCGCCATGTAACCGGCGAATTAAGCAGGGGGCCTGCACTATTTAAGGGCATCAGAAGTGGGCGTCGGCATTCAGTTCGACTGATTGGGCATTCGGTCGCTGTCACGTCTTCGTCATCAGTGTCACTGTCCACGAGGACCGGCCGGTGGGGGCACTGCCCGCTGCTGCTCCCGGCGTCGTCACGAGCCGCCACGTCTGCAGGAGGTGCGCTGGGTTGGGCCTCGTGCCGCTAACCTCCTACCGCCTGCACAGCCGCTGACCGATCCTGGCGTCACGTTCCCCACACTGCGTGCATCAGCTCGTCTCCACCACAACATTAGTGGTGGGGATGAGCTACCGGAAAATGTATTGGGAGAACCAACAATAAAGAGGAAGATTGCTAAAAACAGCCACCTTCTTCTACCCAACCATGCTCTACAACCCTGACCACGTCGCCCGCTCCGGTCATCCTATTACACTTCAGATGTTTTGAGAGCTGAAGCTGATGTGATACCCCTCATGATGTGAAAATTATTGCCGACAGTGATAGTGGACAGAATGAAACTGACATTTACGAATACATATGACATCCTGTTGCACGTGGCACAGGCTCTGCAGTGTGGTAGCCAGCTGACTGATACAACCGTCGAATCTTTTTACTCAGTTGCTCGCGTAACAACTGCAAATAAGTACTCACTTCATAGTCACTATAAATCCACTCGCTATATTATCCGTTTCAGCTGCCTCTACATATTGCTTTACGCAATCCACAGTACCTTCAAATACCACATGCATGATTTTCACGTTCTCTAGTTTGATATGTGCAATATAAGAAATTTGTTGTAGTTAAATTTTGTCTAGGGATACATTTTCGACGATGGCCACTGTTCAAAACTTGTTTGAAGACGATTTTGTACGTTTAACTTCAATAATTTGAAAACTGCGGTCTTTAGCGAAAATGTATAGCGGTACAAGAAATTACATACAAAAACGTTTTTTTCACTTTTTCTGTAGGACTAGTAGCTTGCGCATATTGAGCGAGAGAATATGAAAATTGAGCACGTGGTAGTGGAAGGTATTGCAGGTTGCATAAAACCCACAGGTTGGGGAAGCTAAATCATCCTGTATATACAATGAAGGCCTTAACGGCTGGGTGTAACTGTAGCTGATGAGTCTCCTGGGATGCATGGACAGAACGTTTACTTCACAAAAGACACCGCCAGAAAAATTGAAAGCGAACCACCTCAGAACACAGCATTAACAACTTTTTACCAACCATGACTAATGGATCCATTCGGAAAACATTACTGTATGCTAACGTCACTACCTATTTTACGTGGAACACAAAAAAAAACTATCAACGACGAAAACAAGGAATTCTAGTAGGACTGAAATCATGGAAACTGGAGCACTAGGCTGAGTATACACCGTACATACGAACAACGCCGAATGTTTCTATCTCCGGATGTTGCTACATGAAATACGGGGGCCAATAAGTTTCATAGATCTCAAGACTGTTAGACGGTTACGTTTGCCAGAAGTATAGAGAAACATTCTAACGCTTAAGACTACTGCAAAACGACAACCACTGGGAACTAACTCTACCAGAAGCCTGACTCACAGTCTCAGCTGTACAAAAGAGAGACTTATTCACCATAATTCTAAGAATATATAACCCACCGAATCGAAAAAAGTAATAGGATTCTTTCAAAGAGAATATGAGTGATGACGTACTGTAGCATATCCGACAAGTTCACTCCGAACTGGCCATCGACTTCAACGACGCCATCTTCAATGAAACACTCATTTTGCTAGAAGATAAATGTTTAGCCGTAAACAACCAGACCTTAGGACAGCTTGAGCTGCAAGCACCCAGAGAAGATGCTGTCAGTGCCCTAAACGTCGAAGTTAAGAATGAAAAAAGCTACAGCATCAACGAAATACTTCAATACATTGCTCACAACAAACCACTCCTCAACGAAAATCAAAAGAAAATTTCCATCGTTATCATGGGCGAGATCGACAACAACACTGGAGGAATTATTTACTTGAACCACCACACGGCAATGGAAAAATTTTTGTAATAAAACGTTTCTCTGGTGGAAATACGTGCTAAAAAAAATCGCATTTGCACTGTCATTAGCCGGTATTGCAGCCACACTTATGGAAGGAGGACGAATTGCCCATCCCGCCCTACAACTACCGTTCAGCCGAAGAACAATTCCCCGTATGTAAAATCTCAAGAGCATATGGAGGAATGAAATTCTAAAGCAAACTCCAACTATCTCCTTGGACGAATGCACAACAGCATATAAAAAAAACCACTCGAAGCCATGGACATAACTTTGCAAGAATTGCGAGGAAACTTTGAAGTGATAGGAGCTCTACTTATAATCTCAGGAGATTTTCGACAAACATACCCAGTTATCTCCAAATCAACACCAGCAGACGCAATCAAAGCATGCTTTAGGAAATCACATCTCTGGCCATACGTACAAGTGCTGCGACTAACAAAAGATATGAGAGCTGAACTATCGAAAGGTAAAACAACAGTACATTTTGATCAATAACTTTTACAAATAGGCGATCGCACATATCCTACTGACCAAATGACCAGCGTCATTAAACTCAACAATGATTTCTCCAGCACAGCCACTGATGAAAACGAACTCATCGACCAAATTAATCCAAACTTTGTTCACAACTATATCAATCCGGACTGGCAATTTGTAAGAACAGTTTTGGCGACTAGAATTAATATTTCGACGACATCAACTTCAATATTAAAATGGATCGACATGGTGGTAAACCTTAAAGAAAGTGGGAACTTCCCTATAGAATTTCTAAACTTTTTGCAAGTACCAGGAACATCATTATACTGCCTTCTACATGATATTGGATCTCGCATCATACTACACGGAAATGTCACCAAAACTACGTAATGGAACAAGGGCTATCGTCAAACAGCTATTGATTAACTGGAAAGTAAAGTAGACACACTCTATGTACCCCCAGAGTAGCACTGATCTCTACTGAACTGCCATTCCCATTTAAAAGACCGCAATTTTCAATCATATTAGCCTACAGTTTCACAATTAACAAAGTGCCAAGACAACAAAATATTGCAGCGTCAACCTCAAAGACTCCTGTTTCTCTCATGGTCAGCGATACCTAGCTTGCTGTCTAGTGGGAAATTCGAAAAATTTGTGCATATATACCTCAGATAACAAAATGAAAAATTTTGCTTATGAGCAAGTGTTGTAAATAGAATATTTTTTACCTCTTATGCTTTAAAGTTTATCCTTTTATTCTAACTACCATACAATGTCATATCAACTCCATGAGCAAAGCCAACTACCCCAAATAGTTTTGTTTATAAATTTAATAACATGATAATGTTGTTACAAAAAAAATCTCAATATATATAAGTTTTTCATAACAACGTTTGCCTGTTGCTATGCATAAGTGGTCATCAAAAAGTCAGTATACATTTGAAAACTTAATAAAGCACGGAATAATGTAGAAAGAGAGGCAAAAATTGACGCCCATGCATGGAATGACATGGGGTTTTATTAGAACAACAACAAAAAAAAGTTCACAAAATGTCCGACAGATGGCGCTGGACAGCAAAACGCCAGTGACTGCGCATGAAAATCGTGTATAAAAGGAGCTGTAATGAGAGACAGAATCAGATGCGCCAGCAGTCGTAGCATTTTGACGTTACCTGAAAAGGCGCTTTTAGTGAAGCTGTATTATCAGAATTGGGAATGTGCTAGTTCAGCCTTACGGTTCTATCGCCATAGGAAGGGGATTCGAACGGGTAAAGGTCCGTTGACAAATGAAGCTGTGGCGAGAATGATTTCGAAGTTCGAAGCCACGGATTGTTTAGACGATAGATCCCGTAGTGGCCGACCGAGCACAAGGCGTAATGCTGCTGAGACAGTTGAGGGAGACTGTAGCGGGTTCGTCTATGCACGGGGAAGTCAGCGCTCGTGCAGTCGCACGTCGCACCGGCATTCCACACACTACTGTTTGGTTGGTACCGAGGCGTACCCTCCGATGCTATCCGTACAAAATCCATCGGCATCACGAACTGTTACCTGGCGATTTAGTGAAGCGGAGGGCATTTGCGGTGAGGACGTTTCAGAAGATGGCGGAAGGTAACGATTAGTTGAGTAACCTGTTGTGGACCGACGGAGCTCATTTCACGCTCCGAGGGTCAGTCAACGCCCACAACTGCAGAATTTGGGCTACCGAAAATCCTAGAACTGCGTGGAAACTCCATTGCATGACGATAAAGTCACGGTATGGGTTGGATTTGCCACATCTACCAATATTGGGCCTTTTTTCTTCGAGGAAATGCGTGATTCTAGTTTTGTAACTGCTACCGTGACGGGTGAGAGGTACGCCGATATGTTACAGAATCGCATCATCCCCAGCCTGGCTGATAAACACCTGCTGGAACGTACGATGTTTATGCAGGATGGCGCTCCACACCATATTGCTAGACGCGTGAAAGATCTCTTGCGCGCGTCGTTTGGTGATGATCGTGTGCTCGGGCGCCGCTTTCGTCATGCGTGGCCTCCCAGGTTCCCAGACCTCAGTCAGTGCGATTATTGGCTTTGGGGTTACCTGAAGTCGCAAATGTATCGTGATCGACCGACATCTCTAGGGATGCTGAAAGACAACATCCGACGCCAATGCCTCACCATAACTCCGGACATGCTTTACAGTGCTGTTCACAACATTATTCCTATTGTTGAGGAATGATGGTGGACATATTGATCATTTCCTGTAAAGAACATAATCTGTGCTTTGTATTACTTTGTTATGGTAATTATAGCTGTTCTGATCAGATGAAGCGCCATCTGTCGAACATTTTTTGAACTTTTGTATCTTTTTGGTTCTAATAAAACCCCATGTCATTCCAAGCATGTGTCTCAATTTGTAACTCTCTATCTACATTATTCCGTGATTTATTCAGTTTTCAAATTTATACTGACTTTTTGATCACCCATTATATATATACCAACGTGTCAAGAACATTCAGAGGTACACGATATTCAACGAACTAAAATTCACCTCTTTATTCACATAGATAATGAAACAAAAATAACTCTGTAAGTGAAAAGGAAATAAAACAATACTTCAGTGATGATTGTAATGTCACTACAATTCTGTACAGCCACATCTTATCTCTACAAACAACTGTGAACTGCATGCCTCACAGTACATGTCGTTTCGTCATTATTAGGGCTTTCTCTCTCGCATTGATCACGGTAGAATGATACCTTCAATTTGAGGTTCTATCTCGTCCGTGAGTGACTGGACACTCACTTCGATCCAATAACAGAGTTTGTATATGACCGAAATTTCCTTGGCTTTTGTGAAAGGTTTTTCAGCAACATGCTGCTGCACCAGTCGTTTTAAGCTTCATGCGCTCTTCTCATGACAGTAACATGTTTCATTCAACACGTCTTTGTCTGATTCCTATTCTTTGTTTTACGCTTGTTGTGTAGTTGTCTCTATTTCTTCATGAATTTCCCTACAATGACTTTACACCGTGCAGTGTCCCTCCCATCACTAAGTTTTCCACTAGGTACGTGCAGGGGATGGACAGAAATGTGGAACCACCGCGAGAAATTGATGCTTCAATATAAATGCAACCGAGCCGAAAAGAACGCTCCGAGACGACGGGACCTCTCCTCACGTAGCTCGCATCGTCCAGAGGTGGTTTTCTGAGCGCGAGGATGATTTTCGCATCTCCCCTGGCCACAATCAACAGAGCTTAATATTATCAGTCTGTGTGGTCTTATTTGGAGACAAGAGTGCGTGGTCCTATCCACCTGCGTCATCGTACCTGAACTTGCCACTATCGCACAGAAAGAATATGTAAGATTTTTCCTGAAAACTGTACGGGACCTGTATTTATCCATTCTTGGACGACTGGAAGCTGTTTTAAATGCCACAGAGTTTCCTGGACATGTGTTTTCTGGTTCTTCCGAGCATTTCTCCACCTGTGTACCTATCCAATGGATGATCAACTATTTTGTCAAATAGTTCCTCTGCACACTCACGTCCTGGGTTGAAAATTTTAAGTTCCCCATTGAAATATGAAACTCCTACTTCACTTTGCTAAGCACGCAAAATCTTCCACTTGTTTCATCTGTCCTTTGTTGTTACGCCTATCCAATGGTCAGTGAGACCACATTCGATGAGGACATCATTAAAGATGTCACGTCTGTTTGTTGCCATTTGATCTAATGTATTTCCATCATGAGTGGGTTCCCAAAACATCGGTTGTAGGTAGTTTTTGAGAAGGCATTAACAGTAATTATCCCATTTGATTTTTGCGTGGTTCAAGTCTCCTCCGATGGTTACAGTATAAATGATGAACTTGCATATTAGTGAAATGAGGTTTTCTCTGAAATTTCAGGTTATATCAGGACATCAGTCTGGTAGTCGAGAGAAGGACCCAAACATTTTATGCCCACTCCTGATACTCAGTGCTGACCAGATGATCTTGCTAGCAGCCTCGATTTGTACCCCCTTGGATTTGAGTTTCTTGTCTACTGTGGCAAATACACCACCGCCATTTCCCATTAGCCTATCCTTTCAATATATGCTTGAATGTTACCCAGTAACTCACTACCGTAAACTTTGGGTTTTACCGAACTTTCTGCTCCTACTATTGTGTGAGGCTCATTTCTTTCTAGGTGTCTTTCAAACACTGACACTTGACTTTTGCGAATATATGGTGTCATTTCTTCCGATCTTACACCGATTCTTCTGGGTTTTCTGTACCTGTCCTTATCTAGATGGGGTGGCGAGTCACTAATCTGAAAAACTCTTGTGCGCTCCCCACATACAGTCAGCTACTGGGAGAAGCCTTGATGTGTAGAACACACCTGACCCATTTAGAGTGACCCCACAGTTCTCAGTCTTACAGCGCACATCTAGGAAGTCAGCGCCTAGCTTTTCACAAAACCCTCGAAATCTGTGGCTCAAGTTTTCCACTTGACGCTGAACCGGGGCCACGATCTTTCCTTGGGACAATGCTGCAGTTTGACACTCCATGAGAATGGCTGGTATTCTCAACCTTCTCTGCCAGTCACTGGATTGATCCATTGATCCACATGTGACCTCGGAGCCCAGAAGACGTGCATCGATTGTCCCAAAGTGAGGCACAGTCTGAAACTGGCTGCACCCTGTTCCCTCCGAAATAGCCTGTTCAGCATGTTGGATGAGGCCCCCAGACATACGTACTGAGTGCCCATTGCATTACGTCCTTGCTGTTATTTCTGTAAAAGGGCAGAATTATTCGTCTTACATATGAATTGCCGCTGATTGATAGCCCCATCGGCACAGGCTTCAGCATGTTTTCCAACAGGTGGCTTAGTTTCATTCTCAGTGGAATAAAGCACCTCGAACTTGCTGGATTCTGTATATGCAATAAGATCTCCCACGAACAGCCCAATTGAGCTAGAAATAAGAAAAATGACTGATTTGACAATTAGCGTGAATGACATTCAACTGGCTTAATAACGCTTCGTCACTTACATACACTGATCAGCCAGAACATTATGAGTGCCGACCTACTAGCAATATAAATCCATCCAGACAATAGCAGCGTCACCTGGCGATGAATCGATGAATGACTGTCAGTCAGACACACTCACGGTGCATGTAGTATCAGTGAGCGTGCTGTCCGTGTGTAGAATGGGGAACGCGCGAGATCTATCTGGGTTTGACCGATGGCAGACTGTGATGGCCCAGACGCTCAGCGCGAGCATTTCGGGAACTGCACGACTTGTTGGATGCTTAAGGAATGTTGTAGTGAGTGCCTCCAACACGTGGCGAAACCAAGGTGAAACTATGTCCAGAGGTCGCGGGGTTAGGTGTCCACCCCTCGTAACAGATGTCAGACGTCGTAGGCTTGGAAGACAGGTAAAACAGGACAGGCGACGAACTGTGGTGGAACTAACAACAAACTTTAATGCTGGGAACAGTACAAGTATGCCTGAACACGCAGTGCGCCAAACACTCCTAACAATGCGAAGGTCCTAAGGTCATCGCCGCATCCCTGTCGCCAAATTCTTTTATCTCGCCATTCTTCCTCACACCCTTCCATTCCTCTTGTCTCCATCGCTTCTTGGATACCACTTCGCTACACATACCATGGTCTTCCCCTTCTTCTTCTTCTTCTTCATCTTCTTCTTCTTCTTCCAGGAAGTTGCCACGAAATAACTTTATTGAGTCATCTGTCTTCATCCGTTCTTTTGATATGCCCTAACCATCCTAGCCGTCTTTCTTCTATTTTATCCGTATTGAATCGGTGTTCTTTCCCTTATTTCCTCATTTCTTACGTGGTCAAGTCAAGAAATTCTGCAGGCTCTTCTCAGGTGGTGCATTTCTAAGGCTCTAGGTCTCATTTTATCTCATTCTGAGAGTTACCAGTACTCACTCACATAGGTTGTTATTGGTTCCACGATAGATTTGTATAAATGAATTTTAACCTTTAAACTAATTTTTGATGACCAGAGTACAGGGTTTAATTTTGGAATAGCAGCCCTTTCCTGCATCATCTGTAGTTGGATGTCTTTGTCACATCTTCCATCATGTTGTAGGATACTACCCAGGTACCTAAACTCTTTACCCACTCTAATAAGACGTCCACCAATGTCCAGGTTGCTTCGCTCATCTACACACATATTCCATCTTCTCAGAAATCATTTTCAAATTCCAACAACTTCTTTGGCATGTAAGATATCTAATTCGCTGCACTGACCTGATAATCAGAATAGCAAAGTATGTACATGCGCTGGTTCCCTAGTTTAGACCCCACGACGATACACTTTTTACACAACAGGTCCAACGCCTTTTCCACATACATCTTAAAGAGTGTGGGAGACAGGCAGCATGCTTGTTTCAGTCCTAAAGCTATTCTGAAGCCGCTCTAGAAAATTCTTTCCCTACTTTAAAGACACATTCGGCTGACTTGTAGAGATATTTGATGCTTCTTACATAAAATGTTGGCAGTTCCCCTGACCATAGCATCTAGAAGATTAGCTTTAGTATCACTGAGTCATATGTTTTCTGAAGATCTATGAAAACTGCTTAGACTACTTTCCAATCACTTCTCCATGATATGTCTTAAAGATGTTATCTACACATGCCATGCCTCTTCTAAAGCCACTTTTTTCTTCCTCTACATTTAGAAACCTCACCAGTCTTGGTTTTAAAATCGTGCTAATTGTGCTTGTGTCACTTCTGCCATAATAATTGCTACACACTTCCTTGCTTCCTATTCTATGTATGGAGTTTAGGTGCGCTAAGTTCCACACTGGTGGAATTTCCTCCCCATCCCACATCCATTTATTTAATAGCTGACTAATCCTACTGTTACATTTCCAGGCCCTCGTGATTTCCCAGTTTCCATTTGTGTAGCAAGTTTCTGTACCCCATTCGCAGTTTTCTCCACCTGTTCACCCTTCTGGCTCTCTTATTCCTCATAATCTGCCCATTCTTCTGTTATCAGGCCTTTAAAATGATTTTCAACACTGCCACACTGACAATCGGCAGGTTTGCTAGTTATTTTACTTATTTCCTTAGCCATGCAATCATTTTCCATGCTACCGCCACTTCTGTGCTCCCCATACATCGATCGTCTTCTTCGCATTTATCCTCACACGTTTCAGCTATCTTTTTGCAGATGTCCTTTCTTACTTCTCTATTCAGTCTAACCAAAGCTCTATCATATTTGTGCCGTGTTCTCAAGAAATTTTTCTTTAATGCTTGGAGTCAATCATAGTGGGGTGGGGGGGGGGGCGCTTTGGTTTTTCCTCTTGCTGCCCCAATGCTTCCAATGCTGCTTCATGTATGTCTTCTTTAATTTCTTGGTACATACGCTACGCCGTTTCTTCTTCTAAGAGCCTCAGTTTATTTGACAACAGTAATTTATTAACAAATTGTACACTGATAAGCCAGAACTCTCGACTACTGACCTACTACCGACATAAATCCGTGCAGGCGATAGCAGCGTCCCCTGGGGAGGAATGCCTGCCAGTCAGACAAATGCATGGTGCAAGTAGTGTCCGTGAGGCAACAGTACGTGGCGAAACCAAGGTGAAACTGCACCCAGGTGCAGTCGGGTAAGGCGGCCACCACTCATTACAGATGTCGGATGTCGTGGGCTGGTCAGACTCGTAAAGCAGGACAAGCGACGAATTGTGGCGGAACTAATATCTAATTTTAATGCTGGGAAGAGTACAAGTTTGTCTGAACACACAGTACACCGAACACTCCTAACGATGGACCTCTAAAACCGACAAGCCATGCATGTGTCAAATGTCGACACCACAACATCGGCAACTTCGACTATAATGGGGACATGTGTAAGATGGCAAGAACTATGCCCCTTACATGAAGTCATGAAAGATCACCTAACTCACGTTGAGCGAAAAGTAGGGCTGAACAAAAATGACTGACAAGGCACAATGCATCTTGTAGATGGTATAGTATGGACATATTGAATAATTAATGTCGGGTGATGGTTTTAGAGTAATTCACAAGACATGAAAACTTTGTGGAAACACGTCGATTTACTGGAGGTTAGTTTATCCCAGGGAAGTATTCGAGTTGACCATGGCCGGCTGGGGAGTGCTGATGGGAAGTGACAATAGACAGCATAGGGTGGCTCAAGCTCTGAGAAAGCGGTAACGGGGCATGGCCTCCAGCTGCCTTAAGATGAGTGACAGTGAGTGGGTGGTTGACCCCATGCTGGTGTACCAGGAAGCAGATGGAGAACTTGTATGCCTGTTGATAAATGTCCGTCGTCCTGTTTTCAGTGAAACATGCGAGTAAGCCATGCAAAGCTACAGTGGAGCGGTCAACAGAGGCCAAAATATGCGTGTTCGTGACTATAGAAACTTCATGCTGGATTCACGGTCCACAGAGTCTGAAGTTAATCAGGTGAAGAGTGACAGAATGAATTATGCCAGCCTCCGATGGGAACATAGAACCAAGGAATTTGAAGTACTCTCCTGGGAGTCAGAATTCCGGAAAAATTGGTGTTTTGTGCTGACGCTAACCCTGATGGGTGGCCTGGAAGGAGCTAAATAGCAGAAGTTGAGAGGAAGGGAAATTCTGTGGGAATTTGTTCACTTCCCAGAGCAGGCATTTGTCAGCGCTGGGAAGCGGCACATAATTAACACGACTTGCGGTGCAATTGGAGTAAGTGATTTTACTGGAGGGGAAACCGAGGTGAAGATCAGACTGGGAGAAGTCCCCATAGAGGTCTTCCATTCCCAGCTTGCCTAGAGCGCGGACGTGGCGTTCTTTACTCAGCTTGCCTGAGAGAGAGTGAACATCTTTGCAGTTTAGGACTTAGCAAACGGAACGATTGAGCTTGGAGATAGAAAGTTTTCGTTCAGCTATGGACTGAGCAAGATAGCGAGAAGTGAATAGACGAGCGCAGCCTTGCAGCACCACGAGGTCAGCCGATGTCCGCATAACGACGTCGCCCCGCCACGCTGAAATCGGTGATATTGCGCCAGCTCCGGGCACTGATAAATTTGTGGGATCACATCGGCAAAGTTTCCACAAGGGTTTGATGGGCCGTGTATTGTAGAATTCTTTTCGCACTTTGCATTACGCCTGGGTCAGTCGATAGGAATTACTTTTGATTTATCGTGCTTTACTCCACGAAAACGCAATTTATTACCACTTCCTGTTAGGAGAGTCATTTAATGTGACGATTGAAGGTCGTGAGTTAAAATAAATCTGTGCTAATCGACTGCATCTGTTTTCAATCAAGTAGTAGAAATCCCAAGACACTTTCTTAATTAATTTTATGTTCAACATTTGCATCTGGTGTTCAATAGCTGAATATAACATCAATGTGCCCCCCTTTTTAATTAAAAGGGATCAATTCTGAATCAATTAATTTCAACACTCCCACTGTAGTTCAATCAGGAGGCAGAGGGCCTTATTACTTTCTTTGCATTATCCGACATTGCGGCAGTTTTGCACTCTCTGTTGATCTGTTAGTCAATTACCTGGGGTGAACACACACTAAAACCAGATAAGTGACGGATGGGGTGTTACACGTGACCCTCGGCACTGGACGTTGACGCAGTGTTAGAGCATTGCACTGTGTGATGAATTCCGAAACTTTCTTCATCATGCCGATGAGAGGTCGCGAATGCGTCGTCTTTCATGGGAGCAGTTCCTTGACACCTGAACTGTGGGACGAAGACAAGCTGGTCGCGGCTCCATTATGTTCTGGGGAACATTCACGTGGGCATCCGTGGTTCCAGTGGAGCTCGTGCAAGGCACCATGACGGCCAAGGAGTATCGTTCACTGTTTGCAGATCACGTACACCCTTCCATGACGATCATGTATCCTGACGGCAGTGGTATTTTTCAACGAGATAATGGGCCTTGTCACAAAGCCAGGAGTGTGGTGGAGTGATTGTAGAAACACAGTGGCGAGTTAAAACTTATGTGCTGACACCCCAGCTCACCAGATCTCAATTCGATTAAACACATCTGGGATGTAATTGAATTTGGCGTTAGAGCTCATAGCTCCCCTCCTCTGAATTTACTGGAATTAGGTGACTTGTGTGTGCAGATGTGGTACCAACTTCCTCCAGCGACCTATCAAAACCTCATTGCTTTCTTGCCACGAAGTGTCGCCACTGTTATCCTTGCCTAAGGTAGACATACTGGTTATTAGATAGGAGGTCTTAATATTATGGTCGATCAGTGTACATACTCTTGTTTCAACCTATCTGAGTTGTATTTCATAGCATCAACTGTCTTTGTGGGGGTATTTTCCTTATTAGTTTCTCTTTGGTCCTTTGATGTTAGTGCCATCTTTACAACACTGTACAACTAACACCAATTGGTGTTAGCCACATTCTGTACCCCTGCAGATTGTAACTTCATTTGTTCTTATCATACATCTATATCTACATCTATACTCCGCGAGCCACCTTACGGTGTGTGGCGGAGGGTACTTATTGTACCACTATCTGATCCCCCCTTCCCTGTTCCATTCACGAATTGTGCGTGGAAAGAACGACTGCTTGTAAGTCTCCGTATTTGCTCTAATTTCTCGGATCTTTTCGTTGTGATCATTACGCGAGATATATGTGGGCGGTAGTAATATGTTGCCCATCTCTTCCCGGAATGTGCTCTCTCGTAATTTCGATAATAAACCTCTCCGTATTGCGTAACGCCTTTCTTGAAGTGTCCGCCACTGGAGCTTGTTCAGCATCTCCGTAACGCTCTCGCGCTGACTAAATGTCCCCATGACGAATCGCGCTGCTTTTCGCTGGATCATGTCTATCTCTTCTATTAATCCAACCTGGTAAGGGTCCCATACTGATGAGCAATACTCAAGAATCGGACGAACAAGCGTTTTGTAAGCTACTTCTTTCGTCGATGAGTCACATTTTCTTAGAATTCTTCCTATGAATCTCAACCTGGCGCCTGCTTTTCCCACTATTTGTTTTATGTGATCATTCCACTTCAGATCGCTCCGGATAGTAACTCCTAAGTATTTTACGGTCGTTACCGCTTCCAATGATTTACCACCTATGGCATAATCGTACTGGAATGGATTTCTGCCCCTATGTATGCGCATTATGTTACATTTATCTACGTTTAGGGAAAGCTGCCAGCTGTCGCACCATGCATTAATCCTCTGCAGGTCCTCCTGGAGTACGTACGAGTCTTCTGATGTTGCTACTTTCTTGTAGACAACCGTGTCATCTGCAAATAGCCTCACGGAGCTACCGATGTTGTCAACTAAGTCATTTATGTATATTGTAAACAATAAAGGTCCTATCACGCTTCCCTGCGGTACTCCCGAAATTACCTCTACATCTGCAGATTTTGAACCGTTAAGAATGACATGTTGTGTTCTTTCTTCTAGGAAATCCTGAATCCAATCACAAACCTGGTCCGATATTCCGTAAGCTCGTATTTTTTTCACTAAACGTAAGTGCGGAACCGTATCAAATGCCTTCCTGAAGTCCAGGAATACGGCATCAATCTGCTCGCCAGTGCTTGAGTGCTTGAATAATATCGTCTATTACTGACCAGATATTTCTAGGAGGACTCTACCATATACACGTGTGGATCTGCTTGTGAGGAAAGAAATCATTTAAATCTTCAAGGATAATGTCTCACACGTATCCACGAACCTTTCTCCATTGTCATTTGTTGTATCATCTCGATACTTCCCACTACTCCACTATCAGAGGCCTCTACTTTTCTATTAAAATCTCCCAATAAAATTTTTTGTTGGTGGGCACTTGTGCTCTCTAGCACGCTTGTTAATGTCTCATAAAACTCACCTTTAACGTTGCTATTATTCTAGGTGCATAAGCCCTGACATTTATCATTTTGTGGCAATATTTTAAGATTTGTTCGGTGATTATTCTTTTATCAGTTTCCTCTCACCATTTGATATCTCTTCTGTGCTTCATATAGACAGCTGCAGAAATCTCTCTCTTGCTCCTTTTTAACACCATTGTAAAAATAATTGCAGTTTGCTATATTTTAATTCCGATTCCTCTTAATCTTTGTTTCACTGGCGGCGCAGGCATCTACCTTCAACCTCCTAGTTCCTGCAATACTTCTCTTTTCTTTGTACCCAAACTCTGCACAGTCCATGTTGTTGTAAACAGAGTCCTTTTCCGTAGCCAATTTCGTCTAATACCTCTCAAAATATGGAAAGCAACGCACTTGCAGTAGAGGAGATCCACTGTAAGAGGCATCAGAATGTTTTTCGCTGCTAACTTTCGTTTTAGTCTCTTTTGGACCAGGCTCCCATATCGTAAATTAATATACTTACCTTTCTCTACCATCCCTGAAAGTCTGTAACATCATCACGGAATCACCCTGTATAAGCACACTGCTTTTGTTGCAACCGATGAAAATCTTTAAATAAAATGATTTTACGTATTCAGTCGTTGTAACCACCGAAACCAACTTCACTATAGTGGGACATGTTTCCACGCTGTTTGTGGGAAATAACATTGTCAGTAAGTGAGGACTTGCCTATATTCGTGTCTCTCAACAAACAGAACTACAGTTTCCTTTACTGAGTCGACTGAAAGGTCTCGTGGCACGAGTTCCCAGGTTCCTTAGCCCCACAGAAAGGTAGAACCTTCCAAATATGTTACTGCACAGTAGTAAGCTTTTCCGAACTATAGAAACGAACAATAAACGGGAATGAGCGTTTAATGTAGTTATTGGTTCAAATGGCTCTGAGCACTATGGGACTTAACATCTATGGTCATCAGTCCCCTAGAACTTAGAACTACTTAAACATAACTAACCTAAGGACAGCACACAACACCCAGTCATCATGAGGCAGAGAAAATCCCTGACCCCACCGGGAATCGAACCCGGGAACCCGGGCGCGGGAAGCGAGAACGCTACCGCACGACCACGAGCTGCGGACTTAATATAGTTATCAACTGCTAGTTCTTAGTGATGGTACAGCAGAGCGTTCATATGTGGCAATCAAGTGAATGTCGAATACACATGCTGCAGAAACAAATAACCAAATAAATCTCCGTCGAAGATTATCTACCGACTTGTTACAGCCCGTGCCACGAAGAACGGCGCTTCCGCTTGTAGTTGTTGTTGTTGTTGTTGTGGTCTTCAGTCCTGAGACTGGTTTGATGCAGCTCTCCATGCTACCCTATCCTGTGCAAGCTTCTTCATCTCCCAGTACTTACTGCAAACTACATCCTTCTCAAACCGCTTAGTGTATTCATCTCTTGATCTCCCTCTACGATTTTTACCCTCCACGCTGCCCTCCAATGCTAAATTTGTGATCCATTGATGCCTCAGAACATGTACTACCAACGGGTTCCTTCTTCTTGTCAGGTTGTGCTATGAACTCCTCTTCTCCCCAATTCTGTTCAATACCTCCTCATTAATTATGTGATCTACCCATCTACTCTTCAGTATTCTTCTGTAGCACCACATTTCGGAAGCTTCTGTTCTCTTCTTGTCCAAACTATTTATCGCCCATGTTTCACTTCCCTAAATGGCTACTCTCCATACAAATACTTTTAGAAACGACTTCCTAACAGTTCAATCTATACTCGATCTTAACAAATTTCTATTCTTCAGAAACACTCTCCTTGCCATTGCCAGTCTACATTTTATATCCTCTCTACTTCGACCATCATCAGTTATTTTGCTCCCCAAATAGCAAAACTCCTTTACTACTTTAAGTGTCTCTTTTCCTAATCTAATTCCCTCAGCATCACCCGATTTAATTTGACTACATTCCATTATCCTCGTTTTGCTTTTGTTGATGTTCATCTTATATCCTCCTTTCAAGACACTGTCCATTCCGTTCAACTGCTCTTTCAGGTCATTTGCTGTCTCTGGCAGAATTACAATGTCATCGGCGAACCTCAAGGTTTTTATTTCTTCTCCATGGATTTTAATACCTACTCCGGATTTTTCTTTTGTTTACTTTACTACGTGCTCAATATACAGATTGAATAACGTAGGGGAGAGGCTACAACCCTGTTTCACTTCCTTCCCAACCACTGCTTCCCTGTCATGCCCCTCGACTCTTATAACTGCCATCTGGTTTCTGTACAAATTGCAAATAGCCTTTCGCTCCCTGTATTATACCCCTTCCACCTTTAGAATTATAACATAGCAGCGGAGCGATAGGGAAGAGTGGCGGGGATGAAATATGCGCATGCGTGGCGGCAGAAAGAGGGCAAACAAAGTCCGCGTTACGACCTACGTTGCTGCGGTCAACAGTCAGGTTCTTTTCCCTATGGTACGTCGTACTAGATGTTCACATCAGTGATGGGAATAATACATTTTAAAACCGATTTCGATCAGTCGTCTGCACGAGAGGAAACCTACTTCAGACCTTGATGCTGCGTCCGCTGCTCCACTGCGTTATTCCGCTTGATGTCGGAAAGCAAGAGCAGCTGACGCGGCTTTGTGAAGACGTCAAGTACACTTTTTCTCAAAATGACGATTGTCTAACGCCAAGATAGCCGAAACTGGTTGCGACAATAGTCATTTATTACTTATTATAAGTAAAAATTTGTGTGTGAATGTCCGACTAGTTAACTGTAAATTACTGTTTGTAAAAAACAAAAAAAAAAGATTATTGGTAGCAAAGAGTAGTCCAAAAGACTTTCATGAAAATTACCTGTATGTTACAATATTTTCCGCTGTCAGCAGTCGTTATGAGGGTAAACTAACTCGAGACTGCATTTATGAGCCTTTGAACAGACAAACAATTAACCATCTTCTATGAATAACTCTAGGGAATGCTGACCGCTAACGTAGAAAACCACAAATATCTCGACAGGTAGCTTTTACTGCCATTTTAAGGCATTCCCCAATTCACGCCCTGAAAATCATAGGCGTTTATTCGTCTCAGTCTCGGAGTTTTCGAGAAATTTATCCAGCCGCATTCTCGCGATTGGTTATAGCATACGACACGCTGGGCAAAGCTGAATTTCTCCTTGGGCAAAATACGGAACATTATGTCTAAATTCTTCATGACGTACAAAGTCCTAATCAATGAAGGCTAGGAAGTTCTCAAATACCATATATGCAACTGATATGTTGACAGACTTCTTTAACCATGAGTCTTTAAAACCAAGAAATATTATTCTTTACTTTGTTCCAAAGTCTACATCTTAATATAATCGTCAATGCTATCTGAGCGTGCCTGAACCACCTGGATTTAGGATGATATCTTCAAGGCTTATATCCATCTTCACCTCCCTATCAAAGTCTTCTACGGCTTTTCAACTTGGCGCACACAGTTTGCCCAAGCTCAAGGGGGATGTTGTCTACTGCCTCATGCACAACCGATTATGTGTCTGTTATGTTGAATATCTTGTTTCCCCCGCCTCCCACGTATGTTTTAAGCTGTGGCCAGATTAATTCTATCGGATTATACTGACAGTGAGACGCGGGGAAACGTAAGACTTTTTGGTTACATTCACGGGCATGGAAGTCAAATTTGTGCGTTCTGATACGCATAAATCAACAAGCTGCGAAATTCGGAATGAGTCTGGCTTATAGCGTGCGGAATATTTTTCTTTAAGACAGAGCACTAGATCCGCTTTCCTGGTGTCTGTACTTCGTTTTTTCTCTGTAACAGGTGAATGGTAATTATCTCTGTAATTACAATGACCGACTTCGAAGCAAGGTATGACAAGAATTGTTCAGTGAACCACATCTTGAAATTGACAATGTTCATTTCCGAATGTTGCTGTTGTTTTTACACCTACATACTAGTTTTCTGTCTGGAATAAAACCAGAAGAAGAGACGGCATGCAGATTTATCATCCAAGAACTTATTCCTATGGGATCTTTAAAACTGCCAGTACAACCACTTATTTTCCAGCAGGTATTCATGAAATGATTCCGACCACCCACACTTGATCGAGTAATACATTTTGAACTACCTCCTTCGCTTATTTCGTGCATCTTCATAAGGGATGTGATTCGTTCTGCACCTATGTCATCTCTTTCAAACAGAAACTCTCTTCTTAACATATCTGAAATAAATGTCTTTTAAAATTTTATTGTGACAAATAAGCCCTTGGTCACAAATATTAAGTCAAAATTGATCTGGTTTTGACGCTACTATGAGTGTCGTCTTCAGAATTAGACTAACTGTACTAAAACATTAGGTATATAGTACATCAATAAAATTAAAGTTTGTACTGACTCGAAAAGATGCAGTACTTACAAGTCACATAGTAAAAAAGATCTAAGCCCGAAAGGCGACGTCATGAACACCTGTGAGATGGCGAGCCGCTAAGGGCTGCTCGTACTGTGAACAAGGATTGCAACAAGACTGAGATGCCCACTTTAGAAAGTGTGGGCAAGTAAACATGGTGTTGCTACGAGCGCCATCTAGTAGCCGCAGAAAGAACTAGGCTACTGTACATTCAAAATTAGACACATGAAATTGTCTTTTAAAATTATCCGTATTGATAAAGTGTTACCGCTGAAACCAATTTTGTCTTGCATAATTGTAACAGACTGTCGTGATGTCGGCTGTTTACTACTTATATACATTTCAAACACGGAGCTCTTTCAAATATCATTGTCAAAACCAGGTTACAGGTTTCGACGCTTTGCAGACGACTCGATACCAAATTTTCCTGACGTTTCTACAGCTCTGACACTTTCGTTTACTATTCTCTGTACAGTTCTCTTGACGACACGTGCCTGTGTGATTCGCTCTTACGTCCTCGGAATGTCAAAAATAGGAGACAAGTTTTCAGATCCACGTTTTTCAGATCCACGTTTAAAAAAATTGTAAATGTAGTAAATAAACCTACTCGCCCGTTTGTGAAGCACTTCATGTTTATTGCCGTCATTTGACATATTTATTTGACAGTCAGACTAAGACGTTTGCAGGGTCACATTCACAGTCATACTGGTTCAAGAAAGTGACATCAACAACTGAATGAATAATTCAGTCGCTCTGTGAGTGAAACTGCACTGTCTGTTGTATGACAACTGTGCAGCATGCAAGAGACAGATTTTCGCGGTCTACTTGTAAACGGCGGCTAGCAATTCGGAGAGAGAATGGATCTTACTGGCTGCTTGCAGACAATGGAAGGGGGATAGGCAGAATGGGTGAAAATTTGCCTGTCTTCCTAAATGAAGATATCTATATACATATGATATCTATATATATCTATATCTATATATCTATATATATATGAAGCAATCTATATATATGCGTGCACATACCGTATCTTTGGTAAATTTCTCTACACCAATCAACATTGAAGATGAATGTTCTGCACCATTAGTGCTTCGACCCGACGCTACTGTCGTCAGCTGTGAAGAGAGAACTCACACCAAACTTTTCAGCCACGTGCTGCCTTATCAAGAACGCGTGGCAACAACGGCCTTGCACGCAAGTGGAAAAACCAGTCGCTTGCGTCTTAATCCTGCACAGCAGAACGACCTTGGCCGCGGTCAGCCAATGTAATTATGTGCACGCGTGTAGAGATTATACAAAAAACTGGACTGAACTCGACATCCAATGAAAATCGATCAAAAAACTACTACACGCATACAGACATGTGCTAACATTACAACAAATAAGTATTTCCATCGAAGTCAAATTAAGACACTAAAGCATAAAACGCCTTACCAGTGGATTTATAGGCCAAAGGAAGAACGAAAATGTAGGAGGTTGAAACACAAGAAAGGAAAATACTAAAAAAGATCTATTGGTCGGTTGAGAAAGAAGGGATTCGTATAAAGAGATCGACAAAAGGACTTTACAGGCAGATAGAAATGATTACAAACATTAGAAAATGAAGGGCAACAATCTTCACAAACGTGCAGGCTGTAACAAAAATATACAGCACCAAATGCCAGAAACATTCCTCACATGTAGATGAAGAAATTATGTTATATGAATATGGAAACGCTTTGTTTCCATGTTACAACTCATTTCCTCCAACGAGTTTCAACGGGATCAGATTGTAAATTTTCACAATCGGCATGTATGGACGGAAATCACTTCTCATAAAACTGCCGAAGCAAGTCATCAACAAAGATTTTCTGTCAATGCTTGGGCCCTTATTGTTGGTGACCGTTTGATAGGGCCTCACTTTCTTCCACCCAGGCTTAATGCACGAAGTTATAATTTCGTAGAGAATGTTCTACATGATCTGTTAGAAGGTGTGCCTTTAGCTGTGTGAGAAAACATGTACTTCATACAAGAGGGAGTATCTCCTCATTTTAGTTTCTATGTTGGTTGGTCTCTAAATAACAGATTTGGTGATAGATGGGTAGGTAGAGATTAGTGATGCGACCGACCTATGCATCCATTTACACAACTGCGGAAGTTCCGCACATTTTTCCACATCCGCTCCCACATTTTTGTATAGGAACTTTCAACAATGGCGAGATTGTCGATGAGCGCGGTTCTTGGGGTCGGGAGTTCGTTGGGTGGGGCGTTTATTGGACTATTACTCAGTGATCTTTGCCCATCGACGCGAAAGTATAGCGCTTTCTCGCTCATCAATCTACTTTGTGTTGCTGCATAATATCACTATATTGTCATGCGTTTCTTAGTCAACAGTTTAGTGGTGTAACGTTAGTAAAGATTGCAATAATGAAACCAAAAGCAAGTCTTTTTTGGAACTATTTGAGCTTGATGATTTGTGTGCCAAATGAAAAATCTGTGACAAGGTATGTTCACAAACATTGCATCGAAGAGACGTCTTAAATCATTACATGTCGCAGAGTTCAAGAAGTTAGAGAAACTATTAAACTTTCAGTGGAGGCGAAAAAACAAAATGTTAGTTAGTATTTATACAGGGTGAGTCACTAACTATTGGCACCAAGAGTACCTGTGAAAGTGTGATAGGAGTTGAAAAGTTTGTGGGACAAATGATGCATGGGACAACGGGGCCCAAAATATGATATTGGTTTTTTGTTGCTAAGGGGGGTCGCTTCAGAGATATGAAGGTCAACTGTGTTTTTATTAAATGCGGTATATCTTTAGGTATAGTTGGAACATCTTTATAAAGACTGTCTTTCACGAATCTCCACAAGAAAAAATCCATAGGCGTCAAGTCTGACGAATGAACCGGCCACGACACATCTCCTCTGTGTCCGACCCAATTATTTGGCAATTGTCTCTGTAACTCATTTCTAGCCATCAGCGAAAAATGTGCTGCACACTCATTTTGATTCCACATTCTGTTCCTTGTTCCTAAAGATATTTCTTCCAATAACAGACGTAATGTTTCTTGGAGGAATGTGGTGTACTTCCTACCATTAAGATTTCCTTCGATGAAATAGGGGCCCATGATTCGTTCCTCCAGAATTTCACACCATACATTCACCGACCACAGCTTTGGTGTGCAACTTGCCACAGCCAACACGGATTTTCAGTTGCCCAGTAATGCGTGGTATGCAAATTAACATTTCCATGCTTCATTGATGTAGCTTCGTCAATAAATGAACTCAAATTAATATACGCGTCATCCCTCAGAATCTGAAGTTGAGCGCATCGGCAGAATTCAATGTCATGCATACAACCCGTCAGTTAATTCTTAGTGGAGACTGATATGGTAATGGTGATATTTATGGTGATGCAGAACACATTCCCTTGTGATCTGATGTGAACTAACACAAGGATCTCGAATCACAATGGCAAGAGTACCAATTCCGTTTCCTCGGTAGTAACCAACCTTTGGTGGATATGTTTCACATCCATTAGTTTTCCAGCTGTTCTCCGTTTATCATACACATATTTAAATGAACGACTTGTAGGGTGAGTACGTTGAGGATATCTTACAGCGTATAAGTCTCTAGCTCTCACTGAATTTCGCTAGCATTCTCCGTAAACGAGAAGCATATCGTTCTTTGAAGGAATGCATCATTCAAATTCGCTTGATTCGACGATACTAGTCTTACCGTTACTATTAGCGTTGTACTGCGAAACGATCGAATGTTGTTAGCATCAATGGCACGTTAGATGGATACGCCGTATTCGGCGAATATTTAATATTTGTGCAGTATACGAGAGAGAATTGTCACATCATGTGCTTCGTTAAGTGCCGAAGTGATAAGGAATACCACTCAATCCATGATAAGAAGACTGCAGCATTGCACTGATACCAAAGTTCATCACTTCGAACACCGTTAATGGACGTTCATGCCACATTTTTCACCGTCGTTGACCTTAAAAGACCTTACTGTTACACATCATTAGAATCGTCTCGATAGCAGCTGTCAGACAATAAGTACCAAACTGTAGCATCCCATTTGAAAAAACAAAGTTGGCCTTCATGTCTCTAACACGACCCCACCTAGTAATAAAAAACCAACATCATATTATGGCCTCCATTGTCCAAAGCAATTTTTCCCACAAACTTTTCAGCTACTATCATACTTTCGGAGTTATTCTAGGTGGCAATAGTTATTGACTCACCCTGAATAACAGTGTAGTCGGTACTAAAAATATGGTTCGATTATTATAGGGCGAGCTCAGTCCACTGCTGGTGCAAAGCTGTTTTATCCGAATGACTCATAATAAGATAAAATTTTAAAGAGCTCATGCCACCGTTAGTTCTGGTCGGTTCACATTGGTACATGTTGATAGATAATGTGTGTTTCCTCGTTGCTGCCTCCACTTAACGGTTTAAGTATATAACAGTCTGTGGCACAGAATAAATACACCACTGTAGTACATGAGGTCATACACGACTGTACGTTGGCAGCACTACGCAAAATTTAAACTGGTTTTACGTCCCAGCCCCTCATCTAATCTGTGATCAGCTCTTTAAAAAGTTATCGAACTCGGTATAAAATGTTTCTAAGAATTTATCTCACATTTATGTTTATAAGAGTGATGGTACTTGTGTCACTCTTTATTATTTGAACCAATACCAATCATGTTACAGTTACTCATTGGAATGATAATTTATTTACTCCATATTCTTCTGCATGTTGCATATCAGGAATCAGCAACTAAAATAAACAATAATGATGGTAAGCAAATTACAGAAACCTAGTATGCAATACGAAGAATGAAATCCTATATTTGTAAATTAACATCCTACTGAGAAACTGCAGCATGATTATAAACTGGTTCAGAAACTTTCTTTTACAATTGTAGGTTTAGCTGGACAAACTGCGAATTATTGTCGTTCTCTACATAACAACAGAGTGTGTACATGGGCAAGGATAAAAAATTCTCAGATTTTTCATATTACAGAAGCATAAATTCGAATTCCACCAAACACAGCACGTTAGTTTCCGAAGCGTTGAAATAAAAATAGCGATGTGCTTTTGTATGTAGCTCATACCACGTGATCTCGCCAGCACATGAAAGCACATATTCAGAGCATAGAACACGTGTTGTAGTCAGTCCTCACCAGTCAATGGAAGCAGATCTTCAGAGCATAGACCAAGTGATGTAGTCACTCAACAGCAACATCACTGTTAAGTGGTGCGAACACACAAGAGGGAAAATTTAATGGTTTAAATTAATATACAAGTGTGGCCACAATAAAAATTATGCTTTCACATATAATAGTGGTCTTGAAGCTCAATAAGCCACCAGAAACGCTAAGCTTTCAGGTGTAAACTGTTTTTTTTTTACGTGTGTTACACTTCATGATACATCAGACTAATGCGCCTGTAAAATTTTAAATAATGACATAAATGTCTGGTCTCCTGGACTCGAAATTCTTCTAAGTGGCTGGTCCTCAAAGTCTTAAGTTTCAAATGAGATTCAAAAATCCTATGATTTAAGAAATTCATAGAACATTCTCATAAGCAACATAATTCATCTTGCGCGAAAGGAAATTTACATTGAAAGTGGCGCTTTTCAAACCACCATTCGCAATATTTTCCTCCGAGCTATAAGAAACAGATTCGTTTCAGCAGTTGCCATTGACCGCCAGGAAATAGTCGTCAATGCGCGTGCGCAGCTACAGTGACCTAGGAATCCTGTTTATTCGTACATTTAAACCATTAAGAGATCTTACATTATGTCATAAAAGAAATAGGAGATCAGATGATACCCCCAGAGCATCGGAATTTCGTAAACCATACTAAAATATATAATTCCGCTTAAATTGCACATTTGTATGTCCAGATTCACAATGAAATAGCCCCTATCCTGATATTAAGCATTTCCGTGCGCTTTTGGGGTGTAAAAATACTGCATTATCTCATGATTGGTTCTTTATTGTGGCGTAATGCCACATGTGCCAGAAGATGAAAACATGAACTTGAAATCCAGCAAACAGTTGAAACTAACCAATAGAGTAGAATGAAACACTTCGTTTCAAATAAATTGAGTGGCTCAGCCAAATTTCTTTAGCAAACCGACGAAAATAACTTCATCGTTCTGCAAGGCGATTAATACTTGACCGTCAAAAACCTGGGAATAAAATCAAATAACTGAAACTAATAGTGTATTTTAGCCTCCCATAACTTTTAATTCAATTGATGGCCACAGAAACCTATTTTGTTTTAATTTGACATGAGAGCTGTAAACGAAGTGGAAACAGCAACATCACTAATTGTAAACACTGCATGCCAGAAATATTTTTCTGGATAGCTTCTGACTGCTTGCTACGAGGGCAGTTCAATAAGTAATGCAACACATTTTTTTTCTCGGCCAATTTTGGTTGAAAAAACCGAAAATTTCTTGTGGAATATTTTCAAACATTCCCTCTTCGTCTCGTATAGTTTCATTGGCTTCCGACAGGTGGCAGCGCTGTACAGAGCTGTTAAAATGGCGTCTGTAACGGATGTGCATTGCAAACAACGGGCAGTGATCGAGTTTCTTTTGACGGAAAACCAGGGCATCTCAGATATTCATAGGCGCTTGCAGAATGTCTACGGTGATCTGGCAGTGGACAAAAGCATGGTGAGTCGTTGGGCAAAGCGTGTGTCATCATCGCTGCAAGGTCAAGCAAGACTGTCTGATCTCCCGCGTGCGGACCGGCCATGCACAGCTGTGACTCCTGCAATGGCGGAGCGTGCGAACACACTAGTTCGAGATGATCGACGGATCACCATCAAACAACTCAATGCTCAACTTGACATCTCTGTTGGTAGTGCTGTCACAATTGTACACCAGTTGGGATATTTAAAGGTTTGTTCCCGCTGGGTCCCTCGTTGTCTAACCGAACACCATAAAGAGCAAAGGAGAACCATCTGTGCGGAATTGCTTGCTCGTCATGTGGCTGAGGGTGACAATTTCTTGTCAAAGATTGTTACAGGCGATGAAACATGGGTTCATCACTTCGAACTTGAAACAAAACGGCAAGCAATGGAGTGGCGCCACACCCACTCCCCTACCAAGAAAAAGTTTAAAGCCATACCCTCAGCCGGTAAAGTCATGGTTACAGTCTTCTGGGACGCTGGAGGGGTTATTCTGTTCGATGTCCTTCCCCATGGTCAAACGATGAACCCTGATGTGTATTGTGCTACTCTTCAGAAATTGAAGAAACGACTTCAGCGTGTTCGTAGGCACAATAATCTGAACGAACTTCTCCTTCTTGATGACAACGCAAGACCTCACACAAGTCTTCGCACCCGAGAGGAGCTCACAAAACTTCAGTGGACTGTTCTTCCTCATGCACCCTACAGCCCCGATCTCGCACCGTCGGATTTCCATATGTCTGGCCCAATGAAGGACGCAATCCGTGGGAGGCACTACGTGAATGATGAAGAAGTTATTGATGCAGTACGACTTTGGCTCCGACATCGACCAGTGGAATGGTACCGTGCAGGCATACAGGCCTTCATTTCAAGGTGGCGTAAGGCCGTAGCATTGAATGGAGATTACGTTGAAAAATAGTGTTGTGTAGCTAAAATATTGGGGAATAATCTCGTGTATTTCAATGCTGAATAAAACAACCCCTGTTTCAGAAAAAAAATGTGTTGCATTACTTATTGAACTGCCCTCGTACAATCGATACAGCGAACAGTCACACTTCAAGTAGCCAGAAGTGTACTGTTCATATACAACTCAACTGCACAGGCGCATGAGTCCACTGGCAACTGCCCTAACGGAGCTAATGAGACAGTTGTGACATCACATGCATCTGAAGACGTTTGTTGTTATGAAGTATTGCATAGTCTTTCGTCTTAATGTATTTAACATACTTTCCTCTCTGCAGACGATGGCGTATGCAGTGTGTTATATTATCATTTCCTTCGCAGCTTTGAAGATTTAGTTTAGTTTTTTTCTCTTATATGCTTTACTGCTGCAGTGTAGTTCTGCAGTAGTGGGATACAGTAATATTCTTTGTTTGACTATCAATTTTTATCAGTCAAAATTCCAAAAATTTAACTTAAAATTAAAACGCTAAAAATTTCCTGGTATTCTGAAAAATTCCCGTGCTTTTCCCGGTTTTCTCCCAGATGAAAAAATTCCCAGTTTTTTACTGGATTTCCTGGTTGTCCAGAGACGTGTACACCCTGAAGGACTTGGCATTTTATATTTGTATTACGTTTTACTTATTTAATTTCTTGAGGTTTTTTTACTATTTTTATTGTGTCGCCTTTATAGGTCTCTTTATCTCTGGTCAAAGACGCTAAACAACAACTTACATCACAGTAAGGTCTGCAAGCAAATACTTATTAGGATTCCTCATACCTAAGGTCTCAAAAAATAGAATGTGTGTTTACTGAAATGATTGTCCCCAGAATTTATCACTTAATTTTGATGGGATTCTGGCTTGGGGGTAATGAGTGCTGCTCTTTGAAGGTATAAGACGAAAGGTCATGATGTCTGTACCTCATAGTTGGCCAATAACTTGAAAAATAAGTTGGCAAGAAAAATCAAAAACTTATTTGAAGGGTTTGAAAAAATATCTTTCACAACTGACATTGTCCAAACTGCATTCTGGAACATCATTACTTAGTTTGTCTTCTCATGGTAATTCAACGATTTTCACAAGATGTCTATAACTCTGAAATGTGAAGTCATGAATGAGTGTCATAGACATGATGTAATATGACAAAATTTGAAACAGTACTTGAGGAATGGGGCATAAATGGGGCATAGATTATCAAGCTGTGGATTGTATTCTTCGTGATCGTCGATCTTACTTGGTTAAAGCATTGAAGTTGTCTGGCTTTGATGATGAGAACTGTGCAATATGTCAGATACAACTTTATATTCTATGTTCTGTGGCCTCAACAACTTACTGCCAAACTGAAAAAAATTGCAGCTTATTACAATCATTCCTGGGTTGCACAAACTGAACTGGCAAAAATTCAAAGGCAATACCTTAATCAACCTGCTTTATCTGTCATTCGCGAGTAGTTACAACCTTTGAGTTCTGGACCAAGGAACACTTCTGTAAATTTCTTCTAAAAAACTCATAATCTTAAATTTATCATTTTCTGCATGGCTATAGGTCAAGAAAATTTTTTTAAAGTTTGATCTGTGAATCTAATAAATATTTTTTAAAAAAGATTATATTTATTCTATTTTTAAAAAAGAAGTTTCTCACTGGGTAACGAAAAAATTAGAACATAATTTTTTAAAAACTTCAATCAACATTTTGTGTTGTGATTTGTAAGTTAAATTGTTTTCACCATACATAATTACACAAGGAAGTGTGTCATTTGGAATTTTATCCTTAACAGTACCACATAATTTCATAGTTATTCATTTTGTACTTAAAACATTCATTGTTTGAATCGTATTTATAACATAGATCGGACGATTTTCTATAAAACTGAATGTATTTAAGTTAACACCGTAATTTAATTGTGTTACTCTTTTAATAATCTCGGAGAGCATTGCAAGCTTTTAAAAACTCCTTTGATGGAACAGCAATCCATAATTCTTAAGGAAAAATTTCATCTCTATGATTCTTAATATAGATATTTTGTATTTTACCATGATCGAATAAAAAAGAATCATTTAACTGATTCTTTTTTCCGTTCACTTGGAAAACAACAAAAATTAAGTAAGGCATATCAAATTCTGCAAAATTCTAATAATTATTGATATCTCGTTCAAATATTGTCTTTCCACTTAATCCTGCAATCTCTATGGTTTGTGCTTCAAAATTTGTTATAGGAATTTTCGAAGATTTTAGCCTTTTTTCTTCTAGTTCAATCGAATGTTCAGGTTCATATTTAAATGAAGGAACACGAATCTCCATCAGTTCTATGACAATTGTCCTTCTTTTGGAAATGTATATTTAATTTCAACTCCAACATCAGTTTTAGTGATCCACTTAAGAAGAGAATTTCCAGAACCTGAACTCCTAGAAAGAATTACTGTACATCTCATTGGGTGGAGAAGAAATTAACTGAACAAAAGTCGATGAGGAAATAAATGGATGTTCTGTTCCCGACAAAATATTGTTTCCTTTTTTAATTATGGTAACTTCAAACTGTTCTGCTACATAGTTAACGATTAATATTTTTACTGAATTTTCTGTTATGTATTGGATAATCTGTATCATCAGTATCCATATTACTGAAATTCATATTAAGTTATGCATAATTAGTATCAGTCGACTTGTCACCAATGTTTATGTAAATCACCATTTCTTTGTTAGTGAGATTTAAATTACTTTTAGCATTCTCATTAATAGAAAGTGAGTAAAGTGGTGGCTTTCAATTTTATTCATTTACAAAGGATAAAATTTATTGAGACATTTTACACTAACTGTTACAGTAGCTCCATTAAAGTCAACGAAATTATTATTTTCATCAGTTATAGTAAATTTTAAATCCTGTATAGTATCAAAAATCGGAACATTTATAGGTTAATGTGGTTCAAAAATTATCAGTCCTCAAAATACTCTATTTTGCTGAAATGAATGAACAGTATTTGTTCCTCAGTGAAAATGATCAATAAGTTTAACAAACATTCCACTGGCCAAATTAAAATTTATGTTGATTAAATCGAACAGAATCATTTCAAGAATATCATTAGTAACAGTTTTTCCTTTAGCTGGAATATTTTAATTGGTAAAGTTAAAAATTTGCCCAACACTACCATCTTTATCTATACATAACTTAACATTATTCTCAATAATAACTGTGTACAAGTTTTATTTTCTTTAATTTGTATATTAGGTTTCTCTGAATTAATAAATTCTTCCTAGTTCTTCAAGCTATGTTGATCGATCGGAATTTCTATCATTTCATCATTGATATGTATTTTATTATTTTTGGAAGCTATATTTGAAGTAAAAGAAAATTGCACTAAAGGCAACAACTGCCACATTTTTATAAGTATCTCTTATAGGAGCTGTTAATCTTGTTTTGAGGACAGAGTATTATCACTTCATTGAAATAGTCTATTCATTTACTATTAATAAAAATTACATAAATAAATGACAGATCGGAACACAAAAAAAGAATTCCTGAGAAGAAATCGTAATAGAAACACAGTAAGCTTTTGCCAAATTCTATTCAATGTTCAACAGTTGGTCCAAGTGGTTCTGGAAAACCTGACATTGATGATTGATAGTTATATTTAAGCTCCTGGCTCGTTGAATTGGAATAAACTTCATCAGTTGTATGTTTATTCCGAAGTTTGGAACAGCCTAAATATCAACAATTTATGAAAAGGTTTGAAAAAATTTAAGATAAGCTTTTTTGAGAAGATTGCTATTTTTATTGAAAATAGCGATGACATTATTCCATGTGTTGAATTTATGTAGTTTATTTGTTGATTTCCTTCTTGAAAATTATGATGTGGTTACAGAATATTTTATTGTTAAGGAATATATAATACTTCTAAGATAAATCAAATTTTTAAATATTTTTAGACACAAATACACACATTTAGATCATATTTATCATGAATTCGTTGTACCCTATTTAAAATTCGATGATTTCAAATAAATGTGTAACAAATGTCAGAATATCCATCAACTCGATTTCATTACGATAGACATAATGAGCAAAATACTTATGGTAAGTACAGAAAAAAGATAAAGAATTTGTTGAAATTGTGAATGTTGAACAAGAACATTGAACACAAACAATGAAAAAGAATGTTGAACACAAATGATGAACATTGAACAAGTTTTCAAAATATGTATGTAAATATTTTTTGTTTCTATATCCAAATAAATGTTTGCAAAATATGACCCTGAGGTTTTAAAGACGCTAAATGAAATGGAAGAGTAAAAGAACTATTAAAAGTAGAATCCGGAAATGGAAAAAATAATCAAGAATGGAATATGAAAAATATAAAAATGTAGTACAACCCATTATTGATAGAGTAGAGGAAGTTGAACAAGGGACTGACACATTAAGTTATTCAGAAGAAGGGAAAGATATTCCCGAATCTGGTATCAATTATATATTAAGTGAATCAGAATAAAGTAATTTCTTAGAGAGTTAAGAAAATATAAGAAATGGAAAAGAGTTAAAAGATGAAGACAATATAAATAAATATAAGTGAAAGAATGCTAGAATATATCAACCATAGTGAAGATACAGTTTTTGGATTAAGACCTGGCAGTACAGTTAAATACAAAGATAGGTATCCAGTAGAATTCAGTGGAGAGGAATTAAAAATTGGTGGAAGATAATATGAAGGTGCAGATGGATTAATGAATCTTCTAACTAAAAAAACAGGTTACTGCAGAGGATTTATGCGATATATTTTATTCTGGTGATTTAAAATTAAGCCAGAATTTTATTTGAACCCAAAACAGGATACAATGAAAGAAAAGAAACTAAAGTAAGTTAAAGGACTCAATATATTAATTTGATAAAAGTTACAGTCAAAGAACCTTTTCGTAATTTTTCAGAAATAAGTCTTGATAATTCATTAGATAATATGCCTGAAAAAATTGGTGAAGGAGAGTAAAAAACTGATCAGAAAAACCAATTGGATGTATCTGGATGAATGGTGTTCGTCAATTAATTGATAGATTAGTAGTAATATGTGGCAAAGAGTTACAGGTAATAAAAACCATCATAACGAAAATGTTCAAATAATAGAAATGTTAAGAAAAAGATTTTACGACTTTATTATTAATAATCCAAAATAAATTACATATTTGATTAGATTTTTCAATATCCTCACACAATTTAGGAATCAGAAAAATATGAAAAAGGATTAGTTAATGTCTTAATTAATTAATACATTTTGGAATACATATTCCACATTATAATTATTGTGGTCCTGGCACAAAATTAGAAGTAAGGTTATCCAGAGGTGATCAAGGAATTAATTTGTTGGATCAAGCTTATAAAAAACATGATACTGCCACAGAGGTAATAAAAACTTGGAAAAAAGATACCAAGTTGAAAAACAGCCTCAGTTAACAGCTAAAGAACGAATGAATACCAGTTCTTCATTTGGTGAAAAATTAGCATCAACAGCAGTTAGAGGAATAATGTATGGGAAACTAAATTGGGAATGGGTATTGAAACCAATGAATACGGATTTATAAATTTTTTTATTAATTTTTAATCTATATATATGAATAATTTAGAATTAATTATAATTTGCTACTTAGTACCAAAACTAAAGAAGAAGCAATTAAAATTAAAGTAATGAACAATTAAATAGTACTGATAATTCTTAACTGGTATTCAAAAAGAAAGAGAGACGAAAAACCTGGTGGAAATTTACTTATGATGTTAGGTATTCCTGTTGTCCAAAAAACTGTCGAATGTTCAATGAAAAAGAAAGAAGGTTCTCACTATACAAAAAAACAAGGATGATTTTTACCTGTTTTACTAGCGACATTGGCAGCAACTGATTCATTCGCTAGTGGTGTATTTTCTATTGCATCTGTTCACAATAGCAAAAAGTTGATAAGGAAGTAGAAGAACAAAAAAGATATAAAACTTCTGGGCAGATTATAGCTTCCTGGCAGATTAGAACTTCCTGGCAGATTAAAACTGTGTGCCAGACCAAGACTCAAACTTGAGACCTTTGCCTTTCACGGGCAAGTGCTCTACCATCTGAGCTACCCAAGCATGACTCACGCCCCATCCTCACGGCTTTACTTCCGCCAGCACCTTGTCTCCACTTTCCAAACTTTACAGAAGCTCTCCTGAAAACCTAGCAGAACCAGTACTCCTGAAGGAAAGGATATTGAAGAGACATGGCTTAGCCACAGCCTGGGGGATATTCCCACAATGAGATTTTCACTCTGAAGTGGAGTGTATGCTGATATGAAACTTCTTGGCAGATTAAAACTGTGTGCCGGACCGAGACTCGAACTCGGGACCTTCACCTTTCGTGGGCAAGTGCTCTAACATCTGAGCTACCCAAGCACAACTAACACCCTGTCTTCACAGCTTTACTTCCGCCGGTACCTCGCCTCCTACTTTCCAAAATTTACAGAAGCTCTCCTGCGAACCTAGCAGAACTAGCAGTTCTGAAAGAAAGGATATTGCAGAGACAAGGCTTAGCCACAGCTATTCCTTGGTATAAATTTAACGAGTTTAGATAATAGTTAACTCTTATCATTTCTCCACAATAAGGATATCTACAACAATGTTTAATTGTTTTTGCAAACTTATTCTTTGTGTTCTAATGACATAATAAGTATATTCACATTTATCATCATACAGTTTGAAAAGAACAGACATTAGCTTTAAATTTTCTTTAAATGTTTCAGGGAAAAAATGAAGTAATAAACTATTTAGTTCCCCATTTCTTTCGTTTATTAACTCTGAAGAGATGTTAATTGTTCCCTTCCATTTTGTTTTCTCCTCCAGTTTGATGATTTCACCATCACTTTTAATTATTTTTGGAAGTTATTCTGTAAAATAACTTTTGCTTTCTGTAGGAATCTATATTTGTTCTCTAATCTTATATTCACCACAACTGCAAATTGAAGGTAAAACTCCTTCATAAACCCAACCTTTGACATTTTCAGAAAATGGTGTTACGAATCTCCTGAGGAATACATTCCAGGTTCATTGATAAATTTTGTATGTGGATTAATATTTTGAGACACCACTTTTTTGGTGTTATTGAAGTTGTCATATCTTTTACAATATTTGGTAAGAAGACAATTATTTGCTTTACAAGAACACTCATGTTCTAAAATATCAGTAACTTGATTTGCATAAAACCAAGGACTATTCTTTTCATCAATAATTAATAAAATGTGTCTACTATTATATTTAACATTGTTGTTTTCAAGATGAAAAGATGATTCCATTTATAAGAGAAATCTTTAATATAAATTTTTATATAAAGCTGGAAGGTTGAAATAAAATATGTCCATTGTGGAAACAGGAAAAAGAAATTAATAGTGAGATAAAAATTATGAAAAGTAATTTACTCTCAAAAATGTGTTATGTTGATTGTATAAGAAAGAAACAAATTAATTATAAAAAACATATAAATGAGTTGGTAACAACAGGAATAAAAAAAGATTTACTTATGAAATTTGTAAAACAGTGGTTAGAAATGTTTCTAAATATGTTTCAAAATATGATCATAGTCCACAAAAAAAGGAAGAAAATTATAAAATTCTGACAATAAACCTTTTTACATGTGCACCAACACTTGTCAAGAAGAATAAAAAGATAAATATTATGTAAAAATCGAATGTTTATTTGGAAAATTGGTTTCCAGAATATATTGGAAAACACATCAAAAATCTTAAGAAATATAAAAGTCCTGTAGACCTAAACATGAATTAAGTTTTATTTTATTTTTATTGTTTGACTGCTAATACTTTATTTTATAATTTCCATGTGATAAAGTATTTATTCCACCTTCTAATACACCCATGGCCAACAGTATTGAGCAGCATAGAAATTTCACACATGTGCTATATACATAACAATAAAGAAGTCCTTTGCTTTTAAAAGTAGTCTGCTCCCATCGAGAAAGGCCAAAAATAACAATCTACATCTACATCTACATCCATACTCTGCAAGCCACCTGACCTCAGAGCCACCAATAAAAATCTGGTTTGCTTCATTCGCTCTTGGAAACATATCACTAATCTAGTGCTCTTTACATGTTCGGATCTGTAACATCGGTGATACTGCTGCAGTATGCCTAAAGCAATCGAACTTAGTTTAGAAAACCGAGTGCAGATAACGCCTTTGCATTTGCAAGGAAAATCGCAGGTGGTGATTTCGAAACAGTGAATTGTTCACACCTATCTGTGCAATATGCTATTGACTGATTTGTCATGACCGGATCGCATGTTAATAGGCCCAGGACCTGGCACAAGAATATTTGAAGGCTGCATGGATTCCACAAAATATGTAGCCATCCTAAAATCTGCTTTACTGCCGTCTTTCACAGCCCTTTCTAGCAACAAAGGTGGATGGCGTTTATTTCCAGAATGATAACGCAACCTACCATAGATCTGTCAGCACAATGACTTCGGTTTGGGAAAACACAATTGAGCTTCTGGACTGGGCAGCCCAATCACCAGATGTGAAACCCATAGAGCATTTATGGGCTTTACTGAAGTGAAAAATCAGATAGCACACAGTTAAGTCAACAGATGAATCAAAACACCTCCTGCGACTTGAGTGGAATGCCATAAGAAACGAATATTGTAAAACGCTACTGTACTCTTTACCAAAAAGAATTTCTGCTGTACTAAGAGCAAAAGATCGGCCCATGAAATATTGATTTTGTGTTACCAATAAACATTACATACTTGAACAAGCTGTTGATACTTTCTTATTTTTTGCGACACTCTAAGTTACCTAGGGTAAACAATAATTTTGGTGTATAAACGTTTTATGATCATCAGCACTTAAAACAATTTTATTACATTTAGTGGTATATAATTCATATTTAAAAGATCTGATTAAATTCGTTTTCTATATTGCTTTATTTTACCATTTAAAAATTTTTCTTAATCGTTAAAAGTAATTTCACTTTGTACTACATATTTTTTAACTCCCTTACATTTTTTTATATTCTTCATCTTCCACTCAATAAGCATATATTTTCGACCTTAAACTAGAATATTCTAAAATAATGTTCCCACAATTTTCGTCTTTCATTTTTCCTAAAATTTTTTGTTTACTTGTGTTAATCCGTAAATATTATTTTATCGTACTCAGTCAGATTAGTTAAATGCTAAAAATCTATAGAGTTTCATTAATTTTATTCCAAGATTTTGATATTATTTTTTATTATTTAATGTTGTTAATGATTTATTTTTTGCTACTGGCACCAAATCTTGTAATTCTTTTGGATATTCTAGATCGATTTGTAAAGTAAATCTATATTTATAATCGTCCAGTTTTTTTAATATTTTTTCAGTATTAAAAGTGAGCTGTGCACAGTTCGCGTTTCTCCCATTTATTGTTTGTCATCTTCTACTATGGTACTGCCACTTCGCTTTCTTGTTCCATTTACTGGTGTCACTAACTTCCTGCGTCACTTGCTCATGAGCGGCAGCGGCAGTGCGTGTCGATAAGTGCACTGAGATACCATCTCTGGAGCGACCAATAGTATTTCCAGGTCGTCAGGTGTCTGGTAATCAGTTGGAGATGGGTGAGCAGTGCAGTCGGGACGCAGAAGCAGTGAAGTCGGGGTGGAGTGCGGGTGAGGTGCCGACAGCCAGTTTTCGCCGACTACTGGTGACACATATGAACTGTCCAGTGGCGGCAGATTGGAGCAGAACGACCATTGGTTGTTCATCTCATCAGCCAACGTGTATTTGGTCCCTTCACCTCTTCCAGGCCTGGGCAGTTGGTCGGTTGGTATGGAGCAGCGAGGAAATCTCCGCAGCGCGTGGTTGGGATGGGGCCACTGGCGATGTCTGTGAGCGGTCAGAGTGTGTGGTGCTGTTCCCATTGCTACGAGATCCATGGCTTACCTATCCTGGACACGAAAGTTGAGTTTTTACTTAATCTACCAGCAAGTTACGACCGTTTACATTGTGTCGTTTGGATTCCTTGTCGGCTGTTGGGGCATTCCCATGAGCAACAATGTGTGTTTTCAAATTGGCAGATTTTAGCCATCCTTCAGTGGAGTTTAACTGTGCTTGGTTATTTAGAATTGAAGTGCACCAACAGAATCTTCTGCCTCGTGTCATTATGTTCCAGTTTCCAGCACTGGCCATTCACGTAAATTCAGGCAGTGTATTTTCCTCATCACGTTGTCACTGTCAAGCATAGTGTGTAGTTTGACAGCTCAATGTATAATTGGTTTTGTGCACCAATACATTCTATGTTTCTCCATTGAACTCCCTGTTGTGTGCTGGTCAGGTGGAGCGGAAGTTATCTTGTCGATGGATCCGTTGACCGCCTGTCTTACCTAAGCGAGCATTAGTGTTGGAATTCCAGGCCGACCCTCAGAAACTTCTGAGTGCCATTGGGTGTACTGCCTTTTCTGATTTTATGTTGTTGTTTGTATTTGTATGGCTTCTACCCGTTTTTTAAATTAAGGTTGTTTGCCCTTAAAGTGTAAAACTGTTTGGGCCTGCAGCCTAATTGAAAGAGCTGTTTAGGTAAGGCCTATGGCCTTTTTAATACTCGTAATTTAATGTTGTTGAGCCTTAAGTGATAAGCCTTCAGCCGAGTTTTAAATTAAAGTTGTTCTCAAGGTGTGAGATTGTTTGGGCCTTCAGACTAATTAAAAGAACTGATTCAAGATATGGCCTTCTGCCTTTTAAATTTCTGATTTTGGTTTTGGTTTTAAGTTATTGGCTTTCAGCCGATTTTAAATTAAAGTGGTCTTGCCCTTAAGACATGAGATTTATGGCATATTCAGCCGGTTCTAAAAATTAATGCTGTGTTTTTTTAAATATATTTTCTTGGCTCTTGTAATTTTTGTCAGATAAATAAATAAAGTTGTATGTTTGAGTGAAGCTGACAGCCGCTTATTTTGGCCTCTTTCCACAATTTAAACTACCTGTCCTGCCCTGCAGGTTTAGCAGGGTATTTCAATAAGATTCCAGGTCCAACCATTCGAAATTTTTAAATGGTAAATAATCAGACATTGCAAAACCATATAAATTACTCGCTTTTGTATATCCTAAATAACTTAGATTTTCTGGATCAAAATATTTGATATATTTATGATTCGACTGCATCTTCAGGCCAAAAATGGCCCATTGGGACCATCCGATTGCCGTGTTATCCTCAGATGAGGATGCAGATAGGAGGGGCACATGGACAACACACCACTCCCGGTCGTTATGGATGTTTTCGTTGACTGGACCCACTACTATACAGTCGGGTAGCTCCTGAACTGGAATTACGAGGCTGAGTGCACCCCAAAAAATGGCAACAGCACATGATGGCCTGAACAGTCACCCATCCAAGTCCCAGCCACAACTGACAGTGCTTAATTTGGGTGATCCGATGGGAACTGGCGTGTCAACTGTGGCAAAGCCATTGCCTTATATTTATTATTAGCTTTAGAATATTATCTTTTAAGACTTTGAGAAATTTCTCCTCAAATTCCTTTTTCAATAAATAAAAACATATCATAATCGTTTAATACTTCTAGTTAAGTTTTAGTCATTTTTCACATTGCTTCCAAGATAAACCTAGAGCAGTAAAATACCAAACTGGATCCAGTGTTAGAGGTCCAATGTAAGTATCTCTAAAACTTTCAATAATACCAATGAATACTAAAATCTTATATATTCTTCTCGTTTTCTAATATCAAATTTTTTCAAAACTAATTTTGCCTAGTTATAGTTTTCGTCAGAAATATTGAAGTTTGAAAGTCTTGAATAAAAATAATCCTTTTTAGGTAATTTTTTTAAAATTTATCTCCAGAATCCATGTACTCATATGAATAAACACTTTTTTTAATCATCAAACATTTGAAACACTTTGCTGTTTCTCTAAATGTTTTTTTTAAGATTAGAAGGAATTTGTCAATACTTAGCCAGCTGCAGTGGCCGTGCAGTTCTAGGCGCTTCAGTCCGGAACCGTGAGACTGCTACGGTCGCAGGTTCGAATCCTGCCTCAGGCATCAATGTGTGTGATGTCCTTAGGTTGGATAGGTTTAAGTAGTTCTAAGTTCTGGGGACTGATGACCTCAGATGTTAAGTCCCATAGTGCTCAGAGCCATTTGAACCATTTTTTGTCAATACTTAATGCCTAAAATTTAAAAGTATCCCAAAAACCTTAAAGTTAATGCGTGTTCAACTACTTCACTAAAAGAAATAATCTTGTTTGTCATTTGAAACAGCATCAATATCTTTATTATCTACTGCTAGAGCTTAAATAAACAATGAACATCATAATTTGATAAATTATGAATATAAACTAGAATAAATGAAGGATTTGGATAATTAAGATTCCAATTTTCAAGAATGAGTCCTCGATATTTCTTTGTTAATTAAAAATGATCTGTTACTTTTTTTCACAAACAGTAAATTTTCCCTTTCAAACAGAAAAAATTGCTGAATTTTTAAAAATTATTTTATCTTCTTTAGTCATCATTGTTGGAATGTATCATTCATATAATGTTTTAATTACTCTAGATTCTTGTTTTATACTTCTACAATTTTCCACTGAATCGTTACTGACATACATTACAGGTGGTTTAAATTGTGCAATAGAATATTGTATGTAATAAATAATAGAATATATCAGATGTTTTTTATGTTTATTAATATGAGCTTATGAGCTTCTTCAGTATTTGGTGCTAACATTCGATATCGACATAAATTGGAAAAGGAACACATAATCGATTATTATAATATTTAAATTTAATTTTTTCTTTTTTAGGTATATTGATTTTTACGTTTCGATGTTCTTTACAACCATTTTCGTGATTGTCTAATTTGACTTGTGAAGAAGAAACTCTTAGGCATCTCTCCTAAGGATACTTTTTTTTATTTCACTTATTGGTTGATAAAAAATTAATCTACATAGATCTTTTGTCCAACAATAATGAGAATTATTTTCATCTAGCAATTTGTTTATTTTTTGTGTGGTACAGAGGATATGCAATAAATGTTTCATCATAAACAAACATTTACCAAAAAATTTGGTTTTTAAAATTTAGGAATATCTGTTAATTGCATGGGAAATTTAATTTCATCACTTTCAAAAATTTTGTCTATATTCAGCTCAATATTTTTATAATTATTAACCCTTTCCACATGATATTTTTTGGGATATAAAGCTGATTTTATTGCATATAGAAAATATGTTTCATCATCATTTTTAACATTTATTGTGGCATTTTATTTTTCATCTCTCTCCATAGATCAGACACAATTCTGAATTATTTATAGAATATAAAGCCTAATGACATTTGTTCTTTCCGTTTTTCCATTCCTACCAATAGTTTATTTGTTGATCTTTGCCAACAGCCTTGTAAATCTGTTGTTCTTAGTAAAACTTCATTACTTACTTCATCTTGTCTCTTAAAACTACAACGAATCTTCATATTAAATTTAATAGATCTGCTTGGTATCAAAATATTCTTAAATTAGGTGATAATGCATCTAATTTGATTAAAAAACTTTTGTGATTCTATAGTATTATCAGTTTTATTAACTTCATCAGTTATTATTCTAAATTGCAAACCTTTGTCTTTTCTATTAATTCATTTAGTTGTTTTCAAAAAACTTTATTATCTAGAAAGTTATGACTTGAAATAATTTTCTCATGGTGTTTTTGTATAAGTTCTTAATATTTATCCCATGCAATCATTATCAGTCGTTTCGTTATTATTATTTTTATATAATATCATCAAATTGTTGTTTGTAAAGATTAGAATGCCTTTTTTATCCTTTTTGTTTACAAATGTATCAAAGATCTTTTAAAGATTTATTCACTAATCTGTTATCATTGTTATTAACACTATCAGTATTGTTTCCAATAAGATCAATTAATTGCTTATTAAGTTTAGAATCTTAATATGACTATACTGACTAGCTCTAAAAGGTTCCAATTTGATATTGAAAATCGGCCTCCAACAAGTTGTGATTTAATCACAGAGTTTCAATTAGAAACATTGTTACAAATGGTAGAATTCATGATAGACATGAACGAAGATCAGTGAGACCAAACTACGACTAACGTAAACAAGAAATGGTTTCTGATGCTAGATTCAAACCTACCGAAGTACAAAAACAAAAATAAACTTCCACTGAAAGATGATCCACTAATGAAAGTGGTGGAAATCCAACTGACATGAATATCATTATCTACTGCAACTATCTCGTGAGCATTTGTCAGCTTCTCCCAGTAGTGTTGTCTGTGAACAATTATTCAGTGGAGCTGGCCTCACATAGAAAGAACATCGAAATAGGTTGCAGGATTGATAAATTTTGAATATTATTATAAAAAGAAATAGTGTTTGATAAGGAACTGTTACTTTTTTCTTAATACATACACTTTCACTTCCATGTCAGCTTCCATTTCGGCTTCTACTAAAATCTGCTTTTAACATCTGCTTCTGCTTCTGCTTCTTTTATCAGAGATGGACCAATCACCTGGTGTCCAGTGCAAGATGTTCACAGTCTCTGTGCCCATATCATGGAAGGTTGAAAAACCAGACGCAATACTCGAAGGATACAGCGGCGCAACCAATATTCACTATGACAGTGTGTTGATGCATGTATGAATGCCTGCAGAGGGCATATTGATCATCTCCTGTGAGAATAAGTTGCACGTGATATACTAGTGCATTCTGTTAACTGTCATATTTACAATGCTCCAAGAGATATGCCAAAGCTAAAATAAAATTTTGCAAATAAGAACAGCTACAGAATGACAGCGATATCACAAACACAGCAAAACAAGAGGTGTAGCACAAATCGCCTGGGCCGCCAAGGAGGGGGTACAGCGTCACATCCCGTACAGACTAGCCAGCCGACCTGCTGCACTCACCTTTAGGTTAAGTACGGTAGGCGAAAGTGTCTGTAGCACACAAAATATCCTCTTACAAATACATATAATAATTAAATGCCTCTATAAGCAACTAACCGCAAAGTCGGATGTGGATTCAGCTTAGGACAGGTCGACGAAAGAAAATCTTCAACTGGGCGAGCTAAGAACGTGATGAATATTTTGTGTTAAGACGTCATCTTGCCTCTCCTTCTCGTGGAATAGTAAACCACTCGCTGGAAGCCCCAGAAAGAGTTTAGGTTAGACCACTGACTGAATTTAACATGGTAGAAGACACCGCACAGGACGTAGCACGAAGTGACCGTAACTTTAAGTAGGCTCGGTCATACTGCTTTTAAAACTGAACAAGCGCAACCCAGGATAAATACGTTATTATTCTACAGGTTAATTTGCACTTTAATCTTTGGCCGAAAAGGAAGTAAATCGCATAGCAGAGCGGCACATAGCAAGTAGATCCACTTGCTTTCACAGTCTAAGGTACACAATTCGAACAGGTTAATCAATATTCACAGCTCTGACGTCTTAAACAGAAAATAATCAACAGTGCTAACACAACAGGTTAACGATCAGGCAGGCACCCTCATCAAAAGCTGTCATACAGAGAAGACCCAAGAATGGACAGAAGTGGTGCTAATCTGGGAACATTTACAATACAGGGAAGCTGAGCAAAACCACCTGATAGAACTTGGTCAAATATCGACCACCGTCAGTACACCTCGCGGCAGTTATGATACTGGCGACTGCTAGCACGGAGCCACCTTCATCCGCCATTACCTACTTGCAGCACAGAAACGGAACTGTATTTCGAATAATTCCTCACGAAGTGTCTCTTCACCAGACTCTTAGTCGTCGTTGTAGGTAGCTGATCTGGATGGCGGACGTAATTGCTATAGGTGACACCTGAAACAGAAGAGCCTGCTGCAGACAGACCAGCGCCTTAGGACTGCTCTGCTCCATTCCAGCCAGGCGTTTCATCCAGCGCCATGCGGGCTGGCGCCGCCGCCGCCACTGCTCTTCGTCCTCCTCTCTTTGCCCTGTACAGGAGTGTCTCGCGCCTGTAAAACGCTGGCTCCATTGATGTTTCGGACCGGAAGCCAGCTCTACGTGACCAGCTGCAGTACACGCCTGGCTGCAACGACGGATGAACAGCTAACGCGGATCTCTAAGCTCGAGGGGAATACGACTGTACATTTGCAGCTGTAAGATTGCTGTACTTTCCCTCACTTTGATCCCTCGGTTATCTACTTGCACTAAACCACTTAGCTAGTAACCTAAAATAACTGACTGCTATAAAAGAAAAAATATGGTGTGAATTACATGTCAGGTGTGCTTAAGAACTTTCGACTAACAGAAAGAAACTGTGTGAAAGCTACTTTTGTGACACACGGGGTGTGACCCCATTGTAGAAGTAGTCAACATTCGATACAGTCATTTTAAAGGACCTTTCTCCAAATTTTGAGAGACTGAATTAAGAATTGTACTCGTGTATACATCTTTCTGCCTGCATGTAAAAGGCTTTATTCTGTACACTGCACATGTGTTTTAGTGAGTTCCTTATTTTTGAAAGGGCTTTACTCTTAGAATAACGGCCTTCCAGTTGTGATTATCTTCGTATGCCATCTATCGATTACAAACGCACAATCTGTTATGTCTCGATTTCTGTACTTCAAATGCTGTTATTTATGAACATGTATTGTGAGATGTAAATTGACGCCAAGTACTGAGTTGGAACATAATGAAAGTACGAAGAAAAGAATAATGGAAAACGTTATGTTGGATCTTACAAACAGAATGTTGTAAAAACAGCAAGTGTGATAGGTCTTGAATATACCACCCATAAAGGAAAAAAAATGTTGCTTTAAGAATAATCGGTGGACAATGACGGTCAGCACAATGCTTTCATAGCGGTATCAGAACAAATTATTACTTTCACTGATACATATTGCGTGACGTGGTCCTATGACTTTTTTGGTGCCAGTAAACACCGAATGATGTAAAGTGCGCCTGGCACTCTTAACTTGATTATATTCTGCCTGAATGTATAGAACTCTATGGCGATGTCATGAAATGGTCTTTAAGTAACACTGCTGCTGCTACTGATGATGACAATCAATGAAACCACATTGTACGTATTTTTATTGAAGTCAAAATACAGTGAGGATGTGTTTTTCCCTTAATAATGGTTCCAAGTTTCTGAAGGTTAAAAATCGCTCTTAACAGCTTGCTCTGTACCTGCTGAGTGTGTGCCTACCATGTCTGTTTGAAATTTAAGTGTACTTTTAGCAATCTGACTGAGTATACTTATTTACTCTGTCAATGAGATTGTGATGGAAAATGTAAATAGCAACTCATTCAAAGTTATTTAAAATACGGAAGACATGTGAAAAAGAATTAAGAGTACCTATTGCGCCTACTGTCTTTCCAACCCTAATTATGGAGTCATATTATGGAGTAATTTGGTTGCAGCTAAGCGAGTTTTCAGAATAAAAAAAGGCCATTAGAGTAATAACGAATATAAACCTAGAAATTCCTTTAAACTCCTGCTGAAGAGTTTAGGTTTTCAATTTTAACATGTATTTACATTATGGAGACTCCGTTTTTTTTTAACTAACGTAATGGTTAAGGAATAGCAGCCTGTGACACTCATCACTCTGACCCGCCAGGTTAACGAAGAGCACTAATGGGCTGCTTCCTGGTCTCGGGTAGGCGCGCCAGCCCCACATCGAATCTGCCCAGCGGATTAACGGCGTGGGCCAGTGTGCCATCCAACCTGGATGTGGTTTTTAGGCGGTTTTCCACATCCCACTAGGTGAATACTGGGCTGGTCCACACGTCTCGCCTCAGTTACACTACTCGCAGACATTTGAAACACGTTCATATTATTTCATGCTTTACACTGGACGCAGACAACTGGGGTACACTGAATCCGTCACAGGGGGGGGGGGGGGGGTTACGGGTTGGCAGCAAGAAGGATATTTGGCCACCCCTTCAAATTAACCATGCCAAATCCGATTGTAACCATAACCGACCCTGCGAAAAGTGTGGGAAAAAAAACACAAGCAAAGGAAGAAGAAGATCATCACTCTAATAATGTTGCTGTTGGTTTTGTTGTCTCAAGACTGGTTTGATACTGCACTGCATACTATTCCACGCAGTGCACGCCTCTTCATCTCTGTGTAACTACTGCCACATACATCATTTCGAACCTGCTTACTGTAGTCAGCTCTTCGGTAGCATACACTACGGGGTGGGGCAAATAAAAGTAGGCCCAGAGAACAGACTTCCAGGGTGCAAAAAACACTGCAGAGGAAAGGTAACACGGTAATAACCTGACTATGGCAGATGTTGAATGCGACCACCATTCACCTCTTGGCATTTTTAGGCCTTGGCTGCAAGTTACTGAAGGCAAATCTAAGCTGAACTGCTGCTCTATCTCATCCGAAATGTTCTGCCAGAGTTCTTGAAGACTATGAAGGTTGTTGCGATACATCTTAGACTTGTGCCCCCCCCCCCAGACAAAGTAATCATACACTGACAGATCAGCTGACCTGGGTGGACAGCTAGGGCTCTGGCCAGACTGACCTCTGCTGACAACTGTGTCAGGGGTGAAGATTGTGTGTTCGGCCAGCTGTATGGACAGGTTCTCCACCCTGCTGAAAATAACTGCAGGTCTTTTCTTCTTCAATTAATGCTGCCACAAAAGGTTACCGAATTTTGGCAAAGCAACGCAGCGAAGTCAGCGACTGATGAAAGAACGTGGGACCAACCATGCAGCGTGCAGACACTATACACCAATCACCAACCTTATGATCTTGCTATGGTGTTTCGTGGAAGTGATGTGGATTCTCCACTGCCCGAAACCTGCGATTCTGTCAGTTGACATAACCACGCCTGTGAAACCATGCTTCATCAGACATAAAGAACAGACCTTTGTTCAAACCATTCGTTGTTATCTCAGCGAGGAGCCATTCACAAAACTGGAGGTACTGAGGAGAATCTGCAGGTTTTAATGCAGCAACAAGGGACACTCGGTAGGGATGCATGTACAAGTCCAGGTGGAGAACTGGTCGGCACGATCGATGTGACATGCCGGTCTCTTGCGACAGGCATCGGGTCGATTTTGTTGGACTCTCGAGCATTTTCTGGTGAACTGCAGCCACATTTTCTGTTTTTGACTTGTTCAAAACTGACCCTTCTTAACGCCATTTTCGCACTAAGCGTTGCATGTCACTTTCTGTTGGCACTTTGACGCTATTAAACTTCTCAGCAAACAACCGACCATACGGTTTCTACGGTTTGTTGTCAGATAACTTTCGACAACCAACATCCATTGCTCCACAGTGAGGACCATCGTCCCCTTCGCAATGCTCCACTCACACTGACACAGCCCGCCCTACACTCTGAACCGGTGTGGATAAAGTGGTGTGCGTACATGCGTATGTGCGTCACGGGGTGTGGTTATATGCATACATTCACGTCCAATCGCATGCAGTCGTCAGGGACACTTTTATTTGTCCCATCCTGTATATAAAAAATAACTTCCGGCAGCAAATGGAAGACAACTGAAACAAAAACAAAAAATAACAAAGAAAGCTAGCGAAATGAGAATAAGCAAGCGATATGGAAGTAGACAAGCGATGCAGCTACTTTCAGCACGGCGTAACACGCGCAGCCAAATGGCTACGGTCATGCGATGTCGATTTCCGGCGCGAAACATCAGCACAGCGGACGTTTTACTGGTGGGAGACACTCCCTCGCCCCATAGTCGAAATCGTCTTTGCCGCTCTCGTCGCGCCCTTTCGCTGAAACACTACTCGCACCAGAACCTTTGCCTCAGAGACGGGCTACATCTAATATCTACGTGGCTGACCTGCAAATCACACTAAAGTGCCTGGCAGGCAGTTCACCGAAAAACCTTTACAATATCTCTCTGCTGTTTCACTCTCGAACATCTCGCGGTAAAGACGAACACCAGTATCTTTCTGTGCGAGCTGTGATTTCGCTTATTTTATTATGGTGGTTTCTCCCTATGTAGGTCGGCGACAACAAACTATTTTCGCATTTGGAGGAGAAAGTTTCTGATTGAACTTTCTTGAGAAGAACCCGATGCAAAGTGGAATGTCTTTGTTTTAATGATGTCCATCCCAAATCCTCTAACAGGTCCGTGACACTCTGTCCACTCGTTCTGGATAGTACAAAACACGCCGCTCTTCGCTGTACTTTACCGACGTACTCCGTTAATCTCATCTGGTAATGTTCAAACACCGCGCAGCAGTTCTCCAAAAGAGGACGTACAAGCGTAGTGTAGACAGTCTCTGTAGTACGTCTCTTGCATCTTTTAAGTGTTCTGCCAATAAAACGCAGCATTTGGTTCGCCCTTTTCTTCCTTTGTGACCACCGTTTGCATATTTTTTAAATTTGGACATTTGTCACGACACTAATACGGTGCCAGTGTGTCGAACCTGAAGAAATTGAGGACAAAATTGAGGAATGTACGGAGGCATCTTCTTAGCAAAAAGAAGAGCCCAGTTCTGTTTTGCTTAATCACGCACGTGTATTCGACAAAAGACCTGGTGTTATGAAGACCTATCAGTACCACATGGATGTCCGACCCCACGACGCTTTCTGCAAAAGTATTGCACGCGTGAACGAAGTTGACACTCGACGCGCTGGGTGATGGGAGCGACTGTAAGTGGGAAATGCGTTTACAGTCGCGCCCATCAGCCTTCGCGTCGAATGCCAACTTTGTTTGCGCATATAATACGTATTCTATACCATGGTCGCAACGTGAAGCAGTAGCCCAAGAAATAAAACGAATATTACCCTGGAACATCATAGAAACCTCGCTCTCACCTTACTGCAGCCCGCTACTCGCGCTGAAGAATGCTGACAACAGTGTGAGACTTGTTTTCGACACCTTGGAGATTAATAAGACTATTGTTCCTGTTAGTATCTCGGCCAGAAAATGTGGAAGAATAAATCCAATGGTTCAATAGGTACAGTATTTGTCTATCGTTGATCTCCAGAGCTGCTGTTGGCAAATAGCATTGTCTCCTGGCAGTAGAATGTACACAGCTTTTATTTTCGCCGTTTGATCTTATCAGTACCCCATCTTGCCTTTCGGGTTAAACGTCAGTGCTGGTGTTTTCATAACTGGGCTAGACACAGTTCTAGGTTCCAATCTGTTAGACAAGCTCACCGTCTACACAGACGATATTTTAATAGCCATCGCTACGTCATACGAACATTCACACCTACATGAAAGAACGCAAGGAAGAATTTCGACAGTTGGAGTAACGATCAACCTCAAGAAGTTTAAGTTTGTGTGAAAAAACATTAAATTTTTAGGGCCATATAATCTCATATCTGGGGATAAAACCACATCCTGAAAAGTTGATGGCAATAAAGAATTTTCCTGTTCCATGTTCGAAACGGCAGCTTAAAACATTTATGGCTTTGTGTTCTTTCTTTCAACGTTTTGTCCCTAACCAACTGCTTAATAGTACAGCGTTGCTAGGATTGTTGAGAAAGGACATAAAGTTGATTTGGACACCACAGTGCCAAAATCATTTCAATGAAATAAAACAACTCTGATAAATTCAAACGTCCTAGGCTACCATGATACGAGCCGTGACTTTCGCATCGCCACCGACGCATTATTTTCAGGTTTAGATGCCTGCCTCTTTCAGTTGAACGAAGATGGGGGCACAAATGACCTCGTGAAATCAGTTTTACTAGCAGCATACTTTCGGAATGGAGGCTCTCTCACTCGTGTGGGCATTTAAAAATATTCTGTACTATCTGTACGGCAAACACGTAAGACTGTACAGTGATTATTAGGGTTTGAGTTTTCTGCTCACTTGTAAATTGCTACATAATCCCCTAGCGCGATGGACACTGTTTTTGCAGTCATACGATTTCTAAATTATACATATCAACGGAAAGGATAACATAATTGCCTATGCTTTATTACGACTGAACCAAGGTTTACTCGATTTTGAAAAATTGGATGAACAGGACACTGAATTGGTGTACACGATGTTTTCTCCAAGTACGTGAAACAATATGCAACCAAATCTACCGCAGACAAGCGTAAAATTAACCGCAAGTTGAATGATTACTTTACGTCTGTTGGAAAACCACAAGCCATATTATGCGACAGTGCAACCAGTTTTACTTGCTCCGCCTGGACATAATTTTTAAGGGAACAATAGATCTGACAAATTTTAATTTCAAAGTGTAGCCCGCAATCTAATCCCATTGAAGGAGTATTTAGAGAACTTAACAGATCCATGAAAACCTATGTAGCAAGTAAGCAAACAACGTGGACCCAATACCAAAAGTTCTCGAACAGGTACTAACCAACATGCCTATTTATGACACTACTGCTACACCGTACGATTTAATCCGTAACAAGCAGGAGGAAAAACATTGGGTTAATCCCATCCCTTATCGGTAAGGAACAATTAAGCATGGACGACAAGGTAAGACAAATGCTGATTTCGATCAACGACAACGCCAGACGCAGACAGAAGCAGTTTGACAGCATATTACATATGATTTCACAATTCAGAATAGGAAAGAAGATTTTGCTTAAGTCACACATTAAATCGTCTTTGTTGGCTAAAAGGAATACGAAATGGCAAAGTAAAAATACAGTCTGACCGTACACCACAGTACATATTCCCGATGTCAGTTGCTGCCTGACTGCGTACCCATTCAATGAAAAAATCAAATGATTGTATGCACACCGAGGTATGAAGATATTTCAATATGTTTAAGAACCTTTTACATCTAAGTTTATGCACATCAACATTATTTATAAGCTACGATTATGAAAGAGATATTTTGTGGCTAAAGTAATGATGTAAATATTATACAGCAACATGAATTGTTTATGTAAAGCCAATCTTGTTTACATAGGAAGTGTTTGTGAATGGCATACATTATTTATCTAGGACGCAGTATAAAGAATTGGTGACTAATATTTGAGCACAGTGTCTATGAGCTATATTTGCTGGAAAGACATTTTAATCACAGTTGTATTTCTTTAATCTTAAGTTTTCACGTACGTGTTGGAGCAAAACAAAGAGCACAGACATAGTATCGAAGCCACTATCAAGTATGTGAGTGAGGGTAAGTTACGCGAAGTCAGACTCCCTAAGGTAAGATATTATATGACGGACACGAATACATACTGTAGCTTTAAGGAAGGTTTCATCGGCGTTTCCACTACACATAACTAGTAAATATCCTGTTACTGAAAAATAAAGAAGCTTCAAATAACATTTATCCAACGACCTAGCTTTAGTAATGTGAATCAAACTACACTTATGTTCTTAAAGTAATCATGTTTTTTGATAGCGATACAGATAGTTTTACACGCATACAAAGATGACAAGCAAGAAAACAGAGGTTTATTTAAACACGACACCCACGGTGATATATACATATAAATAGTAAGTTACAAACGCATGTCCTGAATAAAACAATAGCCAGCATCGATGGAAAAACAAATATTCACAGGGGCAGCTCCACGATATAGACATTCTCGAGACTTCACCTAACGTCGAAAACCAACGAAGCTACTTTTGCGCCACTATTATTTAATGCAAAGTTAAAAAATTCAGCACGAGCTCTGACAATACACGGCATACCATTCAGTTATGAATACGGATATGAGGGTTTTATGCTCTAAAAGCAAACTGCATTGACATGATATCAGACAGACGAATATATTGATCTTTTGTCTAACCTTTATTATGTACCACTTGTAGTGGATTGAAAATATTTTGTTGAAAGCTGAGAGGTGACAGAGACCTCAGTGATCACGAAGAAATATATAGTTATTATAACAGCAACAAGACATACTCCAAATAATAAACACATGACAAACACATACACTGAGTAGTAGTAGAGAACTCACCGACCAAGTTTCATTATTACGATAGTATTTCGTACCATGTATGAGCGTTTTAGCTGTGTTTCTTTTCGTTGTGTGTATGAATTTTCGGTATAGGATTTGGTTTTATGTTTTAGTCATTTTATTTACCAATTTTGGTGCTTGTTCCGTGCGTGTTAACGTAAGCGCGGGTGATGTAGAGGTTAGACCACCCCACAATTACTCGCGTGTAGTTAAAAGACAGATTTTTGCTGTTTTTGAGGCAATTTCTCTACGCACTGATTAGTGCTGTCATTTACTTTTTGTTACTATTCGAAGTGGAAATGCATTTGTGACACATTTCTGAACTGCCGCTCTTGGAAACATGTTCTCTTGTGCACTGTTAGGGGTAGAATCAAATCGCGACTGCGGATTTCTATAAGAGGGACACGTATTTTCGAATGGCATATACTCATATAAAACTGTGTCACGATTTAACTAAAGTAACATGTTTCCAGTTCGATTTGTAACAGGAGATCGATGGAGTAATTAATTTATTTGACCGTTAAGTACTATTACATGACCAGTGGTATCATGAGCTAAGGAATGACGAAATATAGTTACCAGTGACTGTGATTCTTGTAGTGACAGTGATTTGTTTTATCTACGTGTGAGCTTATGGATATGTGCAAGTGAGAACAGTCTTCTACCCTGAATTTATTCTTACGAATCAGTGAAAGTTGATGGATTGAGGAAGCTTGCTACGGCACTGGTGTTTCGGCACCAGGGCAGTGCGCCGTAGACGTGCTAAATTTTCAATGTAATGTACTTACCTTTGGCACAGGGAACGTAGGTGGTGCACTGTGGTCCCCCTCGACAGCCGAGGTAAAAGGCGAAGAGCCAGTCAGTGTAGTTAATCTGTAAGAGCTGCGGACTCTGCACAGAGCACTTAACTCACATGCGCGCTTTGCACGCACAACCCGTCTGACTGCGGCGCGGCTACTGGACGTGCACGCAGCAACGGCGCGTACCGTGCTCACATACTTATTGTTGCATGTGCTTACCTACAACCAACGCATTACTGGAGCACCGAGTGCTACTAGCGGACGATTTGACTCGCCAGCAAAACATAACTTCTTATGGACACTCACCACAGCGACAGGATATAGAGAGACAATGACCCGTTCAGTAATAGGACTTCCACCTCTGCTCACGATCCATGCACCATGAACAAGTAAAAACGTACACCCATTAACAAATAAAAATCTACACTTACGTCCCCTTAACAAAAAACTGAATAGCAGCTATGTTTATTTTATGTAGCAGAATTAAATTAGACAATGTATTAATCCTTGTGAATTTTGTTTTGTCGCATACTTAGCATTTGTTCTTGATGAGTCGCCTAAAAACCCATTCAAGGGTAACGTACTGGGTTGTATGTGAACAGACCCAATCAGTAAAGAGGAATACGTCGAAAAGACAGCTACTATGATGGAGGATGTACTACTGCCAAACCAGGTGCCTTTCTAGATTAAAGAGATAACTTGGAATTCCCAGACCAAAACAAGGAATGATAACACAAAATTTTTCAAGGACTTTCCTTGTTTGGTCTGGAAATTCCAAGTTATCTCTTTAATATATCTATGTTGTTGTTGTTGTGGTCTTCAGTCCTGAGACTGGTTTGATGCTACTCTATCCTGTGCAAGCTTCTTCATCTCCCAGTACCTACTGCAACCTACATCCTTCTGAATCTGCTTAGTGTATTCATCTCTTGGTCTCCCTCTACAATTTTTACCTTCCACGCTGCCTTCCAATGCTAAATTTGTGATCCCTTGATGCCTCAGAACATGTCCTACCAACCGGACCCTTCTTCTAGTCAAGTTGTCCCACAAACTCCTCTTCTCCTCAATCCTATTCAATACCTCCTCAATTAGTTATGTGATCTACCCATCCAATCTTCAGCATTCGTCTGGAGCACCACATTTCGAAAGCTTCTATTCTCTTTCTGTCCGAACTATTTATCGTCCATGTTTCTCTTCCATACATGGCTACACTCTATAGAAATACTTTCAGAAACGACTTCCTGACACTTAAATCTATACTCGATGTTAACAAATTTCTCTTTTTCAGAAACGCTTTCCTTGCCATTGCCAGTCTACATTTTATATCCTCCCTACTTCGACCATCATTAGTTATTCTGCTTCCCAAATAGCAAAACTCATTTACTACTTTAAGCATCTCTAATCTAATTCCCTCAGTACCACACGACTTAATTCGATTACATTCCACTATCCTCGATTTGCTTTTGTTGATGTTCATCTTATATCCTCCTTTCAAGACACTGTCCATTCCGTTCAACTGCTCTTCCAAGCCCTTTGCTGTCTATGACAGAATTACAATGTCATCGGTGAACCTCAAAGTTTTTATTTCTTCTCCATGGATTTTAATACCTACTCCGAATTTTTCTTCTTTTTCCTTTACTGCTTGCTCAATATACCGATTGAATAACATCGGGGAGAGGCTACAACCCTGTCTCACTCCCTTCCCAACCACTGCTTCCCTTTCATGCCCCTCCAATCTTATAACTGCCATCTGCTTTCTGTACAAATTGTAAATAGTCTTTCGCTCCCTGTATTTTACCCCTGCCACCTATAGAATTTGAAAGAGAGTATTCCAGTCAACATTCTCAAAAGCTTACTCTGTCCACAAATGCTTGAAACGTAGGTTTGCCTTTCCTTAATCTTTCTTCTAAGATAAGTCGTAAGGTCAGTATTACCTCACGTGTTCCAACATTTCTACGGAATCCAAACTGATCCTCCTCGAGGTCAGTTTCTACCAGTTTTTCCATTCGTCTGTAAAGAATACGCGTTAGTATTTTGCAGCTGTGACTTATTAAACTGATAGTTCGGTAATTTTCACATCTGTCAACACCTGCTTTCTTTGGGATTGGAATTATTATATTCTTCTTGAAGTCTGAGGGTATTTCGCCCGTCTCGTACATCTTGCTCGCCAGATGGTAGATTTTTGTCAGGACTGGCTCTCCCAAGGCCGTCAGTAGTTCTAATGGAATGTTGTCTACTCCCGGGGCCTTGTTTCGACTCAAGTCTTCCAGTGCTCGGTCAAACTCTTCACGCTGTACCGTATCTCCCATTTCATCTTCATCTACATCCTCTTCCATTTCCATAATATTGTCCTTAAGTACATCCCCCTTGTATAGACCCTCTATATACTCCTTCCACCTTTATGCTTTCCCTTCTTTGCTTAGAAGTTGCTAGACTTTTACAACAATTACATTTTCTGACCATCATCCCCAGATGTAGCAGTTATTTGACAGCCCACTCACTCGCGAATGGACGCGCCTTTTCTCATTGTTGCAGCCAGTCTGGTGTTAAATATTACTTATACTTTATTAATATTCTGTGGCATAGTTCCCACTTTTGTATATTGCTACGGTCGCAACGCTGCTTCACGGCGAGAACTGTTACGCGACTTTGTAATTAAACCTATTTTCCAAATTACTGCACCGGCCGGAGAAATAACCATAAAGTTAAAACACAACGGAGTAGGCGAATTGCACTATATGAGCTTATGCACGTATTTAGCCCGGTGTTATCCCTCAGAGGAAGGACAGCGACAGGGCAGTCTCTTTGCCGACGGTTGTAGTTTTCTGCTGGTGCTTCCCTGATTATTGTCCAGCAATGCACTCCACATTCCCTGGTTTCTCATTTCCACGTTGTAAATTTGCTGGTGGAACCGTTCTCCGTGTTGGTTACAGCGGCACAGTTGTCAGGAGAGAAGTCCAAGTGGGACTTTAGGAGATGTAGCTTTAAGGACACATTGCACCCTAGTCTACTGTAGCAATGCAGAAGATTTGCCCCAAGACCTTTATAGTTTTCTGCCTTCTTGTTTCCTGGAAAGTTCGTTGACACTTGAGCAAAGGCATCCCAATCCAACGTTTCATCATCTGTCAGGACGATCATCTTCGTACAGTCTGCATATCTGGGGCCCCACGAAAATCCCCTCTTTGTTTACGCCTCATTAAGAGGTGAAGATTTCTCGCGCAAATAGAGGAACACTTCCCCACATTTATCCACGGCCTGAAAGAATTTACTAGACTCCGTTTTATATGAGAAGCAGGGAGAATTATGATCTTCGATTCGACAACTAGATCCAGGCTCGAGTGATTAACACCTAGGCCAAACTGTCTTTTTGTAATGAAGTGATTTGGCACGGCATCCCAGACACGCAGGAAGTAATACAGTTTGGTGAAGCCCTGTTGTAGCCCAAGAAACATGCCTATGACTTGCGGATCCCCAGAAATCTGCCATTTAAAGTTGTCATACTTCAGTCGGAGTAACAACTGTTTCGGTTATGATGTGTTTCTTTAATGTAAGGTGCATACCCAGTCGGAACGGATGGTAACACGTAGCCGTTACGCAGCAGCACACACTGGAGATATGCTTAGGAGCAATCGATGAACTACTGCCGGTGATCACTTTTGTGGTCAACGCCCATGACTGCGGTTACTCCCTGGACATCAGTGCAAAATACCGAGCTCTTTTCACTTTCGAAAAGTGGAAGGAATGGGATATGGCGGTTACGGAACGCAGTCGCATTCACCGTGTTATCGAGACAATTCCACTGTTGTAGTGTTGACGGCAACAGTTCAGCTTTGCGTTTCGGCAATTCCACATCTCTCAATAACCCATTAAGTTCAGACTGTGTTATTTTGTGGGTCTCTGTATACTCACCCTTATAAACAAAATCACGATGTTTTGATGAACTGGGGGTTTGGAGGTGATGGTGCAGCACTAGTTTCACTACCGCCCTCGTCACTACCAGAATCAGGCGGGGCAGGAGAACAAGCTGCTCGTCTCCGTGAGGTACTGGTCGCACGGTAGACGGTATTTTAACGTAGGTCAATACCCTGTGTTAATGAAATTATACGAAAGTAACAATCGTTCACAGGGTTTGATGGTTCCCGCGAAATCATGGGTATAGCAAAGCCCATTGAAGATCTTTTACGTTTCTGCCACCAAAGAAGACTCGAGACGCAAGATATAAGCAAAATACGTGAGGCGCCCATGGCTTGTCCAGGTCCCCGGTGTCACTTCCTGTCTGTAAGCCTTCCTAATATATGGGTTAGAGGAAGCCTTCGCTATGTCAATGTAGCCCGTTCCCAAATGCAGCGAAAATTGACAGCATTGATTTCGAATTTGCGAGGCATTTTGAATCACAGGAATTGCAATGACCACAAGAACTAGTTATACTTCAGAAACACCTTCTTCCAGCACACGAACAGAACACAGCTCGTAACTGACTGAAACTACGCTTAAATGAAACGTGCTCCGCTCTTCCCCTCCTCTTCCCCTTCCTCTTGTTCCTACGATACTGGGCTAAAGATAGCGACAAAATACAGACATAGCTATTATAAATACGTAGGCTTCCGCGGCGTGTGTCATGCCGATTAAAATTGTTTAGGGCGTTAAGCCGTATCATTGCATAAAATACTTTAATTAAGAAATTAGCGCCACACATGTCGCGCCAACGGTTATGACAGCAACGTTATAAGAAAGGCTACCAAAGACAAAGCCACTAAAGTACAAGAGAAGAAGGCAAGGAAGAGCAGCTTCCGATAGTGCACTTACCATATGTGAAGTGCGTCAGTGAACGGCTAGGCAACGTCTTCCGCCGACGCGGTTTGAAACCGATTTTCCGCAGTGGCCACAGGATACACAACATTATAGGTTCCACCGAGGATGCAGTCAACAAACTAAATATTGTAGGAGCATGTGAACTGCGTTGTGAGTGTGGAGCTGCCTACACAGGGGAGAACAGGTAGCACGCGAGCAGCTATGTGCGTTAAGCACTGCGTAATAAACCGGCGATGGCGCAGCACCACCGTGACTGTGGAAGGAAGAGCCGTGGACGTGCCAACGCAAACTTCGGGAGACGATTAAAGTTACTGAGCAGCCTGGCAACATCAGTAGAGAACACGGCTACAAACTTCCGGCGTCCCGGCGATTCCAGCCCCACGGGCCTCGAGTGCCACTGCCCAAACGAACAGCCACAGAGGGAGTGTGAGTGCGTTTCCGCGCAGGCTGGCAGTCAAACGTGCCCACCAGAAGCCAAGCAGCTTCTTGCCTAACCTCTCCCTTGGCCTGTTACATTCTATGGCCCATAATGTTTTCCAATTATGACCTACTGACACGATCGACTGCAGTAAATAGAGGCACCTTGGTCAAAACGTTGGTTTTAAGTTTTTAACTGAAATATTTTATACAATAACGCGGTTTAACACCCTGAATAATTTCAATCCTCAGCACACGGATATTGTTACCTGAAACGTAAATCATTCTATCATCAGCGGGGTTTCGAAGACTATTTTGGAAGGGACTGACGATGAATGTTAATAAAATGTGATTCCAATTACATGCACCCCCTTCCTATACCTTGGAAAAGAGGGTTTGAACCGTGAACTTACTTTCAAAACTTTTTCTTAAGAATTTACTTTATTGACTAGCGATTCATCAAGAACATTAACACATTTAATCACACTATGTGAGCGTGGAAGTAGTTGCCAGGGAGTAACTGATGAAATCAAAATGAAATTGCTTTTAACAAATGGGAATTTTATTCCTAAAAGCTTTTTTTTTTTTTTCAAGAAACCGATTAAAAATTATAAGCAGGAAGCACCCTCTAAATATCAAGTTACAAATTATTCAGAGGCAGAAAGAAACAAATTTTTGAGTATATGAGCTTTCGGGCGGAGAACCTTGCCGCTCCCTTTTGACACGGCCGTAGTCACGACCGCTCACAACAACCTCTGAAAGACTACACAGGTACACACCAGATTACCTTAAAGTAAAAGATTTAACAATTCACACAAGCACACAAACTATGTACCCCGTAGGGGGGATGGAAATGGTACGAAACACTAAATTTAGAAGATTAACTTGCCACCGAAGGTGCAACTTTATTTTAACTTGTAAGAAAAGTCTTACGGTGGAAGGGTGGCAACTTTATATACTAAAATGACCATTTAAATAATAGCCCATGAAATGCTATCTTACATAAAATTATACAAGATTGCCCAACCATGTTCTACAGTACACATATACCGCCGCTCATGATTATAGGCAAGATAAAAACATATTTCAGGAATTAGGCCGTTACACTTCAAGCAATAAATTCGTTAACACACCGAATCCGACAAACAAGACGGAGGCACCTGTTAACGTACGGCATACTGATAGGGAGATTACCGAACAACCTGAACCGCAGGTTGCTCTAACCCACCCCTACTCCGCAAGGGAAAAACGGACCACCCAGTTTATAAACAACCACCTTCCCGCGGGTGGGAAAACGGAGAAGAATGGTGGGACGGTACCAAAACAAAGCGGCTGGTGACCTCACCAAGAAAAAAAGTAGAATCTAACAAGTAAATGAAACAACATATCACCAATCACTTAACTTCTAATAAACTGCGATTTATGGCGAAGACCTGGTGCAGCTCCCCAAAATGCTCTCCCGAACCGTCCGCTGCCAGCCGCTTCAACGGACGCAGGAAGGCGCGCCGATCTCCCGTCTCACGGCGTCGCAGATCGCGCCGGTCAGACCGATGTTGGGGTTGACTCCTGTTGCTTTCGTGTCGGCCGCGAAGCCACTCCCCCTCGCTATACGGCGCGGCCCACCGGACTCACGTAGCGCACTCACGTGCGCCGACGCTCAAGGTGGACAAGTCATCTTGTGTCTCAGTGCGCGACCGACCAACCGATCGATCCAACCGCCAATGACCATTGCCTGAGCAACTCGAGCAGACTGGCGGCCTAACGTGCAGACTCAGCTGCAGGAAATAAGCCCCGACCGGGTAACCACTCGCTGAGTTCTGTCACTGGCGGAGTGGAAAGACTCATTTATCCGGCTTTGAAGATCGATCCCAACTAATACTCCAGATGACAGGCAGATACTAACTGCCCCACAAATCCGGACGAGAGACAGACTAGCAAGCTGGGGACGAGAGACTGACCCAGACTGACTCCAGCCTCACCCAGACTGACCCGACTAACTCAGACTGACTCAAACAGCTCTCTGGCGATCTCATAGCGCCCCTTAAATACACGTGAACAGAGGATTGCCACAGCGGCGACACCGCCAGAAGCGGAGGGCGACTGCTTCACATTACGCGCTGCGGCGCGCTCTTCAAAACAGCAATTTGTTACCACGGCTCAGGGTTAATTCCTGTTTTTCATTGCCGTATTCCCTATCAGTATGGCCGATATAGTCAACAAATATTTATTTCGTCCCAGTTATATTTGCACTGTTGGATAGTGTATAATTACGAGGGACATTTCATAAATAATGAACACAATTTTTTTTAGTTTCGCGTCGACAACACTTCCCCGCCGTATACGAGTAGCTTTTAGGCTGTAACATTGTCGATATGCCGGCAAACAGTGCACCTCGGTTTCGCCGCCGAGCCTTCTTCTTCACGACTCGCTGCAGTTGTTTCGTGCACCCTGCCTTTTATGTCCGTGGCGACTCGTACAGTCTACTAAAAGGCGACACAAATAAAAGAGACCCGGATAAAAGAGTTCCAAGGTACAAAATACAGTAAAACCTTGACTGTAGCAGATGTTGAAAGTGACTGGCATTTCTCTCCTGGCACTTTTATGCCCTGATCAGCAAGTTTCTGAAGGCGGATCAGAGCTGGATTGTTGAAATTCCTTCAGTCTCGTCAGAAATGTTTTGCTGCAGTTTTTGAAAACTATAATGGTTGTTTCGATACATCTTAGACTTGAGGGCTCCCGACACATATCAGTCGCACACTAATGGGCCGCGACTAGACCTCTGTTAACACCTCTGTCAGGCTCGAAGACTGTATGAATGTGCTCCAAGGTTCGGCCGGCTGTATGGGCAGTTGCTTCATCCTGTTGGCAATGCCTTTAGCTCTTCCCCTCCCCCGTTAATGCTGTCGCTCATCCAGGCCACTTTTATTTGTCCCATCCTCTTCGATCCATCGTCGACTAACGCACTCGGCGATATCACATTTCTCGCGTTCCAAGCAGCAGCTGAGTTCGCCTGGCTCTCCGTCTCCTCCCGCTGCTCCCCGCTAGCGTGGCCGTGACCGGGGCTCCGGAATGCCTGCAGCAGCGCAGCCGACCATCTGCGGCCCAGAGCGGCGCAGCATAGACGACAACGATTTGCTTTCGCTGCAAACGCCAGTTTTAGTACTGACAAGATTCAAATGGCTCTGAGCACTATGGGACTCAACTGCTGTGGGCATCAGTCCCCTAGAACTTAGAACTACTTAAACCTAACTAACCTAAGGACATCACTCACATCCATGTCCGAGGCAGGATTCGAACCTGCGACCGTAGAGGTCACGCAGTTCCAGACTGTAGCGCCTAGAACCACACGGCCACTCCGGCCGGCTACTGACAAGGGTGCACACCAGTATCCGAATATGTGGGACACTGTTATATCATAGGCCAGCCGGAGTGGCCGTATGGTTCTAGGCGCTACAGTCTAGAACCGAGCGACCACTACGGTCGCAGATTCGAATCCTGCCTCGGGCATAGATGTGTGTGATGTCCTTAGGTTAGTTAGGTTTACTTCGTTCTAAGTTCTAGGCGACTGATGACCACAGAAGTTAAGTCACATAGTGTTCATTTCGTTACATCGTAAACGGCCTCAAGTACATATGCGCAAGCTGGGCCGTCATTTACATGAGTCACTTCGCATTGTAACCACGTTTGTTATGAACACCAGTGTACAGCCAGAACAGAACAGATCTCTTGGACGAAGAGTGGAGCTATTTATGCAGACGATACTCAACAAAACTGGTACTTATACGCCATTCAAATATTCCATATATACACTACAGGCCATTAAAATTGCTACACCAAGAAGAAAGGCAGATGATAAACGGGTATTCATTGGACAAATATACTATACTAGAACTAACATATTACATTTTCATGCAATTTGGGTGCATAGATCCTGAGAAATCAGTACCCAGAACAACCACCTCTGGCCTTAATAATGGCCTTGATACGCCAGGGCATTGAGTCAAACAGAGCTTGGATGGCATGTACAAGTACAGCTGCCCATGCAGCTTCAACAAGATACTACAGTTCATCAAGAGGAGTGACTGGCGTATTGTGACGAGCCAGTTGCTCGGCCACCATTGACCAGACGTTTTCAATTGGTGAGAGATCTGGAGAATGTGCTGGCCAGGGCAGTAGTCGAACATTTTCTGTATCCAGAAAGGCCCGTACAGGACCTGCAACACGCAGTCGTGCCTTATCCAGCTGAAATGTAGGGTTTCGCAGGGATCGAATGAAGGGTAGAGCCACGGGTCGTAACACATCTGAAATGTAACGTCCACTGTTCAAAGTGCCGTAAATGCGAACAAGAGGTGACAGAGACGTGTAACCAATGGCACCCCATACCGTCACGCCACGTGATACGCCAGTATGTTGATGACGAATACACGCTTCTAATGTGCGTTCACCACGATGTCGCCAAACACGGATACGACCATCATGATGCTGTAAACAGAACCCGGATTCATCCGAAAAAATGACGTTTTGTCATTCGTGCACCCGGGTTCGTCGTTGAGTACACCATCGCAGGCGCTCCTGTCCGTGATGCAGCGTCAAGGGTAACCGCAGCCACGGTCTCCGAGCTGATAGTCCATGCTGCCGCAAACGTCGTCGAACTGTTCGTGCAGATGGTTGTTGTCTTTCAAACGTCCCCGTCCGTTGACTCAGCGATCGAGACGTGGCTGCACGATCCGTTACAGCCATGCGGATAAGATGCTTGTCATCTCGACCGCTAGTGATACGAGGCCGTTGGGATCCAGCACAGCGTTCCCTATTACCCTCCTGAACCCACCCTCCTGAACCCCCCTCCTGAACCCGTATTATGCTAACAGTCATTGGATCTCGACCAACGCGAGCACCAATGTCGAGATACGATAAACCGCAATCGCGATAGGCTACAATCCGACCTCTGTCAAAGTCGGAAAAGTGATGGTACTATAAAGGCACATTTGCATGACGAGCGTGAGTTTCCTCGGAAACGCGAGATATTAATTAAATAAATAATCAGTGACAAATAAATAAAGCCTATGGCACACAACTGCAGTGCTGTGTCGCTGATAAAACAAAAGCACAATTACGTTACTCGTATGTTTGATTAAGAAAGGAGAGCTCTGGTTGAAGTGGTGCGAGAAGCACGTATTTTAGTTTATTGTCTGGCACACCGCCATATTTCATGTTATAGAAAATTACTGCGAGTTGCAACCATACTAGGCACTCGATTCTGAAAAGAATTTATATTTATAAAAGTAAGTAGGATTATGAACTGTAGGCTTATTCATTGAATATATCTGATTTAACTAGCTGTGTAATTTTTTTGTTTAGTAGACAATCACCTCTGTACGACGTTTTGGCATGGCTGGCAAATTATTGTAATATTGAGATTTAGATTATGAGTCCGCACCTACCGCAGCAGTCTTTGGAAACGATTTAATTACGAAGTCCGATTATTTCAGTTTTATTTCACGGTCAACTACGAGTAACATTGCCTTTACGAAAAAGCCATTGTCAAGCGTCTGATACCGAATAATTAAAACCTGACGACTCATAGGAGAGACAATCATACAGATAAAATAATTAATATTTTATTTTATTTAATTTATTTTATTAATTTTATATTGGCGACTGCGTGTCGGACTTGTTATTTTGTCATTTGTTACATTGTTCTCTTTGTTTCATGTGAAAAATCAACTTTCTGGACCTGGACTTGACTATATGAGAAATAACAAAAATCAGAAGATATTTGCCAATTATAAAATTTTGCGGGAAGACGCAAAGAAGCTTCCAGCAAAATAAGGTAAGACGCAGCATCTTTGCATTAGCAGGCTTGACCAGACGTATAATTCAGTGTATTAGCTTTTCAGTAAAATTCTGTAGTGTTTCTTTTCCGCATAACAGTTTCAGTGATAAATTTCATTCTCAGTACTTTTCCCTAAACAATAACGTATGCAACAATACCAATACACGAGTGTACAATATGGCCGACTTCTGTACGATATCATGTAACATGGCCAGCAGCCATAACCAATAATCTCAAATTCAGTTTATATTTTTAAATTAACAGACAGCCATTGTTGCTACGAGCGATTCATGCTCAACTGCATTTTATTTTAAAATCAGTGTCAAAAATTTTCTTGAAACATATATCACGTGTGGCATGGTAATAACTAGAAAACAATACGCAACAATGGAACAGCAAGGACGTACTATTCAGACGCAATCCGACACGGACGTGAGACAAGTGTTAGAAAATGACTTTACGACAGCAACCGGTAGTGATGATTCATCAAACATTGACGCAAGTGTTGACGAAAATTTTGACAATAGGCCTTCCACCACAAAAATTTCAGTCTCAATCAGAGCCCATGTTAATGCATGACGTCACGTCTAATGACGCGGCGGGGGCAGAGACCTTGCAAACGGTAAACATTGCCGACATGTTACAAATGCTAATGAAACAAAACGCCGAAAACATGGCAACCTTACAGACGCAAAATGAACAGTTAAAGACACAAAATGACGGAATCAAATCTGATCTCATAGCACTCAAGACAGGTAATGACACTTTATGTAAGCGTGTGGAACTTATAGACGCCACACTGACCAAACAGATGACTGAACTCAGTGCTAAATTTTCCCAGCTTAATACGAGACAAGAAAAGACTACAACTGACGTAGCACTTTTACAGACACAAGTAAAAAACCTTAATGTCACGTGTGAAGTTCTTACTGAACAAATTCAAACATATCCTTCAGTACATGACAACCTTGAAAAACGAATTACTGACGTACAGAATAAATTTGACAATGTTGAACAACACCTGACTGACATCTTACAATCTGATGCCACAGCTCATTTTCAAAATATTAATAAAGAATTTCATGATTGGGTAGTGAACAAAGACAAACATTTTGATAGGTGCTTACGTGAAAATTTACCAACAATTGTGCACGACTCCGTGGCGCAATACATTACTAATAACAAACAGCTGATCAGTGACGCAATACAATCCGTCACTGCACCCATGAGACAATTCACCGATCGACCACAGTCTGAATGTAACGAAAATATCAGTCAAAACGCACAGTTCAGGAACCAATATACATTCGAGTATGACACACACATACCGCACACGACAAATACACAAGAACAAAACACACCACGACTACAACACATACCACGATGTGGAAACACAAACACAAGCTATTATCATGGTAAACCACAGCAACATTATCGTAATTACTCGCCAGCTGGACATAGCAGTAATTACAGTGGGACAAATCCATATCATAATGCAAAGGAAGACGAAAGCTTAATGAAACACAGGCAATTTCAGATTTTTATCCCAGAAAAACGAACCATTCATCCGGTGATTTTTCTCAAATCTTTTAGTAACGCATTTCCACGCACTTGGAGTGACCGGAAAAAGATTTCATATATTGTCGGTTACATCCAAGGCGATGCAGCTGTCTGGGCATACAGTCAAGCTGACGTATGTACCACGTACAGTGAGTTTGAGCGTGCTTTTCTGAACAAATTCTGATCGCAATCCGTTCAGGAGCGACTCAGAAGACAAATTTTAGAACCTGAAACTTTTAACAGTAAAAATGGTAACTTACGCAGATATTTTGAAAAATACTTGAACATGGGACACTTTTTAGACGAACCAGTCGCAACGCGAGATATACTCCGTGCGTTGAAGGCCAAATTACCTTTCAACATTAAAGAAAAACTCCTACATATCCCGGATGACGATTCAGATTATTTTTTAACAGCGTTAGATTCGGTAGACATGTTACTTGAAGATCAGCGCTTCGCGCGGCAAAACAGCAGCCACAATGTTTACACTAGTGGTATGCAAAACATGCAGGCTTGCCAACACAATTCTAGCGCGCCCACAGTTGGATACGCGGTACAACAAAAACAGCAAACTCACATGCCGTCTCAGTACGGAAATCAAAATCAACACGCGTATTCCAATACAAACAATAGTTACAACAGTAATAACATTTCATGCGGCAATCCATACAAAAGGCACCGCGGGAATAACTACAACGGTAACAACGGATACAAAGGTAATAACAAAAACACAAACAGAAATAGAAATAATAATAACTACGAGCCAAGACAGCATCAAGGTTGGACTCGTAACGATCAGTACTTTCATTCAAACTCTGCTTTACCACAGCAGCCACCAGGTCAAAATTGGAGCATACCTTACGACCGACAGGTAAGTTATAATGCGCAACAGCAACAACAACCGCAAAAGTTTGGAGATCATAATAGGCAATATCCGAATGTGAATATAATAGAAATGACACCTGATGCACAAACTCAATCTGTGTCAGTACCTAGTACAAATGCTAATCCAACAAACTAGAAACAGTCACTACTTTGCCCCAGGTCGTGGCTGAAGAATCCTTGGGGGGCGGCTTCAATGTTAATCAGTTATTTGACACCACACTTGAACAACAGAATAATGATATGCCGAGTAATTCTAAACAAAAACTACCTGTTTTATTTATAAGATACAACCACAATAACAATATATCAGATGAACTTTTACAAGACAGTACACAATGTCGTTTAAACACAAATGAAATTGTTTTAGCATCCACTACTGGTGTAGTAGGTGGGATTCCAACTACTATTATCCTAGATACAGGTGCAGCTGTGAGCGTTTTATCTTTTAATTTTTATAAAAAGATGTGTGAATTGGAACCTGTGCCTGAGTTTCCTGCCCAAAACTGTAAAATAACTACTGCACTAGGTAATAAGTCATGTAGGGTTACGAAGCAAGTTTTTGTAAACGTTAAAATAGGTAATGGAACCGTACAATGGCCATTCCTGGTTGTACAAAACCTTGTGACTAATTGCATATTAGGAATAGATATTATGAGCGAGAAGGACTGCATTATAGACTTCTCCAAAGGTAAATGTATTTTAAATGATAAAAGCAGGGTAATTATTATTGATTTGGACAGGAGAACTCTAAAGCATGACAAACACTGTACAGGGTACAAGGTTCAGTTAGTACTTGACAAACACATTCAAGACATGCAAACACACTCATCTGACGCAGAGCTAATGGACTTGAAAACATTGCTTGATCATAAGATAAGTGAAGCTACAGCTCTCAGTGTACATGAACGTATAAAACTACAGGAAGTGTTATCCAAATATTTACAAGTTTTTACCAAACGATTAGGTGTTATCAACACGTATGTGTACAAGATTGAAGTTAAGCCTCACAAGATCTTCTACCATAAGACATATAACGTACCGTTATCTCAACGACCTGCTGTGTGGCAAGAATTAAAACAAATGTTAGACTGGAAGGTCATTGAACCATCCACCTCACCTTATTGTAGTCCTCTACTTGTTGTCAAAAAATCAAATGGAAGCATTAGGTTAGTGTTAGACGCACGAGCTATTAATGAAATAATTTTACCGGTTCACACAAAACCTGAAAATTTAGAAGAGCAATTACAGAAATTTCTAGATGCAAAATATTTTTCCACAATAGATCTCGCTAATTCGTTTTGGCAGGTGGGTATCACTCCTGATTCTCGGAAATATACTGCATTTATGTTCGGGGGGCGAACCTATCAGTTTTGTGTTCTACCCTTCGGACTGAATGTCAGCTCTGGGGTATTCATTACAGCCCTGGATACCGCGCTTGGCGACGATTTAGTTGAGACAGTCACACACTATGTAGATGATATACTGATAGCTACACAATCCTGGAATGAACACGTTGACACTCTTCAAAGAATTTTAGAAAAATTTGCACAAGCTGGAGTCACAGCCAACCTAAGAAAATCAAAATTTGGTTGCAGTGAGATAAAGTATTTAGGACATATCATTAATTCACAGGGCATACGTCCGGATCCCAGTAAATTAGATGCTATCAGAAACTTTCCTAGCCCTCGAACTAAAAAGCAGTTAAAATCATTCCTTGGGCTATGTTCATTTTTCAGACGTTTTTTGCCACAACCACTTTTGAACAGTAAACATCTGCTAAATCTACTCAGAAAGAATCAAGTTTGGATCTGGTCGGAACAGTGCCAGAATGACTTTAATACAATTAAACATGCTTTAGTGAATGCTAACATATTGAGCCATCCAGATTTCAATTTAGATTTTTGTATGACTTGTGACGCTTCACGTACTGGCTTGGGCTGTTGCTTATTTCAAGTTGTAAAGAATAAAGAGGAGGAACAGATAAGAATTATTGGGTTTGCGAGTCGCACTCTAACTGAATGTGAGCGTACATACTCCACTACTGAGTTAGAAACACTTTCCATAGTATGGGCATTCAAGAAATTCAATTATTATTTATTTGGAAAACATACAGTAATTTACACCGATCACCAGGCCCTGACATTTTTGTTAACTTGTAAACTTGTACATCCTAGACTATCACGATGGGCAGTTACACTTCAGAACTACTCTTTTGAAATTAAGTACATAAGAGGTAAGGACAACACCATTGCAGACACTTTGTCTAGACTTCCACAAGGTATGAATGATACCAACAGTGACTTAGAAAATATAAATGACTACAGGATTCTCTTAATGCAAGACAAGCAGTATCACCAATATTATATTGATATGTGCAGAGACATGGCTAAATTACAAAAATCTGACCCTCGCTGGTATAAAATAATAACATTACTGGTAGAAAAACACAATCATCCTTTGACTAAGTATTACAAGTTACACAATGATGTGCTATTTTACCGCCGACATCCAAATGCTACTAACTGGTGTGTATGTATTCCCAAAGAGTCTGAACGTAATTTAATTTGGCACACACACTTAGTTTGGGGTCATTACGGGACAAAAAAGTGTTTAGCGAAGCTCAGTACATACTGTTATTTTAGCAATATGATAAGAAAAATTTACAGGGAACTGAAAACATGTGTCATATGTCAAAAATCAAAAACCTCAGAATTTGTCCACAAAAACAGATTTACATTCCATTTTACCTAGTAAACCCCTGGAAATTCTGTGTACTGACATCAGTGGACCGTATCCAGCAAGCTCTGGAGGCGTCAAATATATCTTAGCTTTTTACGATATATTTTCTAAACATGTTAAACTTTATGCTTTAAAATCCGCCACTGCAAGTGCTATAATACGAAGATTCTCAAGTGATTACCTGACGCACGTGGGAAAACCTAAAGCAATTCTATCAGATAATGCAGCATACTACTCTGGGTACAAATGGAGAAATTTCTTGAAGGAAAATAACATTAAAAGTATATTTATTTCGAGGTTTAGTCCACAATGTAACGCGATTGAGAGACTTTTCCGAGAATTAAATCGATTCATGAGGACCTATATTTCATCAAAACATACTAATTGGGTGTCCTACCTAAGTCTTTTCGAAGACGTACACAATAACTTAAATATTTACGATACAAATTACACACCTAACGAGATCATGTTCAATTGCAAACAGAACGATCAGTGGATAGAACCATTACCTAAGTTGTCAGACAAGGAAATCACACCTGAACAGAAAATAAAAGAAGTATTGACTACATTGACACATCACGCACAAATACGAAACAAACATCACAGAAACATAATAAAAAGAAAACAAAAATTCGAGGTAGGAATGCTTGTACTACTTCGCACTCATCATAAATCTGTTGCACTCAAACGACGCAACGCTAAGTGGCGTCTGCTATATGAAGGACCTTATATAATTGTTAACATACCGCACCCTGGTGCGTATCTGTTACAACATCGTAGAACTAACAAAATTATTGGGCTATACGCACACCGAGATCTTAGAGCATTTCATGCTGAATAATGTCAAAGTCATACCCATCAAAATATTGCTAAGCAACTCGAAAAACTCTGTTGCTACAACACTGATAATAAGTAGTATAGAAATTTTCATTTCAGCGTTCCAGAGTCGCAGTTGTAGACAGAAGAACTTTTCTTTCAACGCCGCGGCTCCACCGAGAAGACTGAATATTAAAGTAAAATTTATGATTACGTAGCAGTGAATGACATATTAATTTTTCACGGAACATTTGTTATTGTAGGTACCACTGACTTGGTATGACACCTGACGAACTGACAGACGTCATCTGTGAAGCGATCTTTTACTTTGAGAAATAGATTAGACGCACATCTCTCAACACGAAAAGCATCTGTCAGTAGTCAAGGCCACACAGACACTCTACACACACGCACAAAACGCGAGGAATCGAACATTTTCTCTCTCTTACTATTTTGAATATTTATTGAGTAGTGACAACGCCTGGTCTTGCCTACTGATGTAATGAATGTTGTGTCTAACCTATCTTAATTTCAGATGACATCACAAAAAACATCGATAATATCCCAGCAAAACCGCTAAAGAGGATGTAAATATCTGCAATTCATGTAATCAAATGTGACACAATGTAATAACCTATAGCGATGTAAAGATGATGTAAACATGTTTATGTATAACTGTATTATGTTTATACTAAGAAAATATGTGACGTGTGTATGTATAATTACTTATTTTTTTTAACTGATGTATCATGTAAAAATTTGAACAAAACGAGTGCCAAAAAGACATTGCATAGTGAACCTCTGTTCACGGACATTAACGAACATTACTAACTCTGCAACTACGCAGAAACCTATGTGAAGGAAACGGTTAATGCCATTCATTATGCATCGTACCTATGTAAACGCGATGAACGATTTCCTCGATTAATAACTACGAACATTTAGGTGAGCTACATTCAGCAAAAAACTGAAAATGTGAAGTCCATAATTCGTGCATCGTCTATTGACATTACTACAGTACCTAACTTCAAGATGTTAACTGGATTAAATGGACACAAAGTGCCTGACCAGAAAACAACACGACGGGTGGAAGAATTTTGGTTGGAACTTCAGGGAATGAAATGTTCTCGAAATGTGACGGACACTCTTACCTGGACTGTCCAAGGGTCGACGCCAGCTATGTGCCGTCCGAGGTTCTGCAACCAAGCTTCCACGGAATGTAAAAAACGAGCTGCACGTGGACCAATTACTCGACGGGTCACGTCTGATCTGTAATAAGCAATGCTTTTACTTACAACGAACTGCATCACAACGACTATAATGGAAATGGGAAATGGACACGCTTATGTATTAATCACGTTGTTATACAACGATGTTACTGTGATCAAAAAACTTTACCACGACGATACTAACCTGTAAAAAAAAAATTATTGTGCAGCAGATGAATATGAACTGTAATAACGACACGATGTGTATAGGTCAACGCACCTGAAAAATACGGACATTTTTCTTTGAAGTATTTCAAAACAATACTATGTAACTAAGAACATTCAACAATCTAAGTTGTATTGTGTTATAACAAATATTGTAAATTTAAAACTACGTTACCTGTCATAGAACGTAGTCTTCATATGTAATCTTGGTTGAATATTTTCTTTGTGCAACGACTGAGAAACGCGCGCACACGAACAATATGAACTGCAATACTGTGCCGCGTGACCTAACTGTACGACATAACGGCAGTCACACAGACGATTCTGCGCACGCGCGCACTCTATCTGCCATCATAAGAACTTTTACGGCGCACCCGCGTCATTCAAAGTTTGTATATAATGTGTATAATGTGTATAATGTAGGTCATGTAAATAGTTGTAGATAACTTAGATTTTCTTGTGCCTTTAGGTGAATTGCTCGCCTGCAGGTGTGTCCTTTCGCCTCGCAATTCAGGGGGCAATATAAAGGCACATTTGCATGCCGAGCGTGAGTTTCCTCGGAAACGCGAGATATTAATTAAATAAATAATCAGTGACAAATAAATAAAGCCTATGGCACACAACTGCAGTGCTGTGTCGCTGATAAAACAAAAGCACAATTACGTTACTCGTATGTTTGATTAAGAAAGGAGAGCTCTGGTTGAAGTGGTGCGAGAAGCACGTATTTTAGTTTATTGTCTGGCACACCGCCATATTTCATGTTATAGAAAATTACTGCGAGTTGCAACCATACTAGGCACTCGATTCTGAAAAGAATTTATATTTATAAAAGTAAGTAGGATTATGAACTGTAGGCTTATTCATTGAATATATCTGATTTAACTAACTGTGTAATTTTTTTGTTTAGTAGACAATCACCTCTGTACGACGTTTTGGCATGGCTGGCAAATTATTGTAATATTGAGATTTAGATTATGAGTCCGCACCTACCGCAGCAGTCTTTGGAAACGATTTAATTACGAAGTCCGATTATTTCAGTTTTATTTCACGGTCAACTACGAGTAACATTGCCTTTACGAAAAAGCCATTGTCAAGCGTCTGATACCGAATAATTAAAACCTGACGACTCATAGGAGAGACAATCATACAGATAAAATAATTAATATTTTATTTTATTTTATTTATTTTATTAATTTTATAGTACGCATTTCTCCTCCTTACACGAGGCTTCACAACAACGTTTCACCAGGCAAAGCCGGTCGACTGCTGTTTGTGTACGAGAAATTGGTTGGAAACTTCTCTCATGTCAGCACGTTGTAGGTGTCGCCACCGGCGCCAACCTTGTGTGAATGCTCTGAAAAGCTAATCATCTGCATATTGCAGCATCTTCTTCCTGTCGGTTAAATTTCGCCTCTGTAGCACGTCATCTTCGTGGTGTAGCAATTTTAATGGCAAGTAGTGTACAATGAGAACACGAAATTCTGGGATACCACCCAATATCGTGTCGGACCTTCTCTTGGCCTGCGTAGTGCAGCAACTCGAAGTGGCACGGACTCGAGAAGTCGTTGGAAGTCCCCTGCAGAAATATTTAGCCATACTGCCTCTATAGTCGTCCATAACTGCGAAAGTGGCGGAGTCTGTGCATGATTGACCCATAATGTTCGAAGTGTCGCCAGATCATTCGTTCGAACTGTCGAGAATGTTCTTCAGAGCAGTCACGAATAATTGCGACCCAGTGACATGTCTAGGAACATGAAGTCCGTGAATGGCTGAAAGTAGGTAAACATAACCATCTCCACTCAATGATCGGTTGTGTTCGACCAGAGGACCCAGTCCATTCCATGACAACAAACCCCACCCCATTATGTAGTCACCACAAGCTAGCACAGTGCCTTGTTGACAACTTGGGTCCTTAGCTTCGTGGGGTCTGCAGCACACTCGAACCTTACCATCAGCTCTTACCAATTGGCATCCGGACTCATGTGACCAGGCCAGGGTTTTCCAGTCATCTAGGATCCAACCATAGATAACACTCCATCAGAATTTCTAAAATCATTAGGGGAAGTGACAAAAAAACGACTATTCACGTTGGTGTGTAGAATATATGAGTCTGGCGATATAACATCTGACTTTCGGAAAAGCATCATCCACACAATTCCGAAGACGGCAAGAGCTGACAAGTGCGAGAATTATCGCACAATCAGCTCAACAGCTCATGTATCGAAGCTGCTTACAAGAATAATATACAGAAGAATGGAAAAGAAAATTGAGAATGCGCTAGGTGACGATCAGTTTGGCTTTAGGAAAAGTAAAGGGACGAGAGAGGCAATTCTGACGTTACGGCTAATAATGGAAACAAGGCTAAAGAAAAATCAAGACACTTTCATAGGATTTGTCGACCTGGAAAAAGCGTTCGACAATATAAGATAGTGCAAGCTGTTCGAGATTCTCAAAAAAGTAGGGGTAAGCTATAGGGAGAGACGGTTCATATACAATATGTACAACAACCAAGAGGGAATAATAAGAGTGGATGATCAAGAACGAAGTGCTCGTATTAAGAAGGGTGTAAGACAATGCTGTAGCCTTTCTCCCCTACTCTTCAATCTGTACATCGAGGAAGCAATGATGGAAATAAAAGAAAGGTTCACGAGTGGAATTAAAATACAAGGTGAAATGATATCAATGATACGATTCGCTGATGACATTGCTATCCTGAGTGAAAGTGAAGAAGAATTAAATGATCTGCTGAACGGAATGAACAGTCTAATGAGTACACAGTATGGTTTGAGAGTAAATCGGAGAAAGACGAAGGTAATGAGAAGTAGTAGAAATGAGAACAGCGAGAAACTTAACATCAGAATTGATGGTCACGAAGTCAATGAAGTTAAGGAATTCTGCTACCTAGGCAGTAAAATAACCAATGACGGACGGAGCAAGGATGACATCAAAAGCAGTCTCGCTATGGCAAAAAAGGCATTTCTGGCCAAGAGAAGTCTACTAATATCAAATACCGGCCTTAATTTGAGGAAGAAATTTCTGAGGATGTACGTCTGGAGTACAGCATTGTATGGTAGTGAAACATGGACTGGGAAAACCGGAACAGAAGAGAATCGAAGCATTTGAGATTTGGTGCTATAGACGAATGTTGAAAATTAGGTGGACTGATAAGGTAAGGAATGAGGAGGTTCTACGCAGAATCGGAGAGGAAAGGAATATGTCGAAAACACTGATAAGGAGAAGGCACAGGATGATAGGACATCTGCTAAGACATGAGGGAATGACTTCCATGGTACTAGAGCGAGCTGTAGAGGGCAAAAACTGTAGAGGAAGACAGAGATTGGAATACGTCAAGCAAATAATTGAGGACGTAGGTTGCAAGTGCTACTCTGAGATGAAGAGGTTAGCACAGGAAAGGAATTAGTGGCGGGCCGCATCAACCCAGTCAGTAGACGACAAAAAAAAAAAAAAAAAAAAAAAAAAAAGGATCCAACCGACATGGTCACGAGCCCAGGGGAGGCGCTGCAGCCCATGTCGTGCTGTTACCAAAGGCCCTGTCATCCGTCGTTTGCTTCCGCAGTTCGTTAACGCCACATTTCGCCGCATTGTCCTATCAGATACATTGCTCGAATGCCACACATTGATTCCCATGGTTATTTCACGAGTGTCGCTTGTATTTTGGCACTGACAACACTACGCTGATGCCGTTGCTTTCCGTCGCTAAGTGAAGGCTGTCGGCCACTGTCTTGTGCGTAGAGAGAGATAATGCCTGAAATATGTTACTCTCGGTACACGCTTGACTCTGTGGATCTCGGAATATTGAATTACCTAACGATTTCTAAAGTGGATGCCTCGCTCCAGCAACCATTCCACATTCAAAGTCTGGTAATACCCGTCCTGCAGCCATAGTCACGTCGGAAATCTTTTCATATGAATCACCTGAATAAATATGACAGCTCCGCCAATGTACTTCCCTCTTGTATCTAGTGAACGCGATACTACCGCCATCTGTATTTGTGCATATCGCTATCCCATGGCTTTTGTCACCTCAGTGTCAAAATATTGCGAACAACCGATATTTCAGGAACACTCTGTAGCGTTGCTCTTGGGGAACAAAAAGAAAAATTGTTATTTTAAATTTTTTTTTTTTTAATTTCGAAAGAGTGAATATTTTGGTGGGCCACTTGGCAACAGAATCAGGGATTGATTACACTATTATAATAACATACGTTGAGCATTAAATACCTGAATAAGAGAAACATTATCATTTCTCTGCATTTTTATATTCGCGATATAGTCATACCCGGAACAACACTAAGGGACCAGAAGATTTATAGACTCTAAAGGAAATGCAACACTACACAATTAAAAAAAAAAATGGTTCAGAAATAATAGGAAAACGATAATGTTCCTTCTGCCTCATGCTGTGTTCGGCCCATCAGAGTGATCGTAATTTTTGGTGATGAACTAACACAAAATAATTATCAATTGAGTAAATGAGGAGATGTAAATCATCAAGGTTAATTTACTAAAATAAGCACACTTATCTTTAACACACCTTTTTTTAATGCTACGTACATTTTCATATTAAATTGCAATAGATGACCATTGTGGTTAAATACTTTACACATAACAGTCAAAATGTCCTCTTGATGCTGTCTGTTCGTAATCAGTTACAAGAAACTACATGTTTTCTTATTGGAAAAATAACAGTTAGCATATTCACTCAATATTTTCACATGAAATATAAAATACCGTTGCGGAACGCAGCAAGTCTGCGTCCGCCTTTTATGGAATACAAACAGTAAAAGGTGAGGCGCCAAATGCCTCATTTGTCTTGAAACAACAAAATTTCTTTTTTATATCATTGATCGATACATGTACATAGAGATTCACAGGCACCGCACAAGAACGCAAAGAAAAAGAATGATAGATTCTGTCGCTGCTATGCGATGGTTCATTTCTTTTACTTTACAATTGTTGGATAACTTTAGGCCATCAGGCGCGTACTATTGAGCGTATAGTAATGTTTGTTATGCGAAAATTACTAATATTACACTGCCTCCCACGAGGAGGGAAGGAATACCGAAGGTATTATTTTCATCCTCATGCTCATTGGAAAATTTGTTATTTTCGGGTGTAACATACAGGTTATTAAAAATTTTCATTTCACATTCATTCCATAACAAAAGAATTAACGTTACAATTTGTAATTACTGACGATATCTCATTGTGAATTTGTTCTGTTTTTCTATCAGTCTTTGAATGGATTCAGTCTTTCTTGATGATCCTTAAAATTAAAGCTATAAGTAAACATATTTACAAAATTTATAAGGAAAAAGTCACACTTCATTTTTCATCGTTGCAAAAGTAATTTGACTATCACAACTAGTACACAACTTTTTGTTTTGACTGTATTCATTATATTGTTATCGTCTTGTCAGTTGATTGCTTTGTCCATTGTCGCACTTAATTATAAATTTCGTTTCGTCACACTTACACTATTTATGATAGACTTGGATTGTAGAGGGGCCTCTGGTGATGGCTTCGACAAGGAAGTCCGTATCTTTCACTTTCAGGGCTCGAGAGTGGCTCTCCGAATTATTTCACATATGAAACACATAAAAATCTTATATTATAATAGTTTACAAAACTAATTTTTTATACATGTGGGATGGGATATAGGAATAATCGGATCCTTTGACGTATTTTCGTGTGCTTATTTTCATTCGCATCGTGACCTCTCGTTAAAGTTTACATTTGAACAGTGTTCAGAGATGACCTCGTGACTTATCTCTGTGTATAATCAGTCATTATACTAATTACGCTAACTTCTCTATCTTAGAGTCTCTCAGAAGGTTTATGATACATACAAAAATGTTTTCAGTACTGGATGTCAATGTTTTTGCTACAGAATGTAGCGTACAGCAACGGCTGATGGCGGTTGAACGTTTACATTATTTCGTCACATGGGGGCTGTCCGCCTCCAGTGTTGCGAGCAGTCTTGAAATTCAGTCTGCGCTCGCACGTGACCAGAGCTTACTTGCAGAGCGTTGATTTCGCATTTGAGGTGCCGTGCGTAGCTTTTGTTCGTCGGATCGTGGCTTTGTGCTTTTTAGATTCCTGGAGGGAGCTTCTGCCACCGAAACTGCCTCACATCACTTCCTGTCCACTATCCAGTAACGGATTCACAGGTAAGTGGTAGCTACCGCTGCAAATGCATGATGACACTGATTATGACACACTGCAGACATCGATGAATTTTTCACACGTATGGTGCAGTAGAATACTGCCACTGAAAATCGTCGAACTTTACAACTTCACTTGCACTGTGGTGAGCGTCTCCGTGAACGTTGTATTCGATGAAATTCTCACTCCATAACATCACACTGTGTTTACAAGTTGATTTACATACTAATATTTACAAGGGATCATTTAAATCGAGAAATTATCTAATTGACCACTTTGAATCAGAACAATTGTTTCTTACTTAGTCTTTTCTTTTATTATTTATGCCTACGGTCACAGGTAATCTATTAAAAGTCCTTTTTCTTTGGCCAAATTCGTTCCAATCTCCTTTACAAATTAATTTCATTCATAGTAATCTTTATCACGCTTGCTTATTCATTTTGTAGGCCCAATACATTTTTTAATGCTCATCTTATTTAGTGACTTGTGAGTGGTGCTTCATTTATGTCAAAGTTTCTCTCGTATGTAATTGTCTTTAAAGAAAATTCGAGGACAGATTTGAAAATAGCAAATCCACCTCTGGATTTCGTGTAGAAATATAAATAGTCGGAAAAAAAAGTGGGCAAAGCCGGGCCTACTTGCGGATCGTCTACAGAATTTAAATTACTCCTCAACGAGATCGAAAATTTAATTTACATTGCGCAATACAAAAGCAATTTGCGCGTCGCGAACCTACTCATTTTTATACGTAGTGCCTCACTTCCCAAGCACACGCGCATCTTTCCAAGTTGATCCTGGGGAGTGGATAAGATCAAGGGTCTTAAAGGATTTGCCCTTAGGAAAGGGGTTCAATAATCACATAATCACTGAGAAAACAATAAATATTGCAGTGCGCACTTAAAATAAAACCTATCACTTCAAGCATGCATGTCTAATATGTATCTTGCTGCAGCTTGCTTACTGCTCTTTGTTCATTACTTAGACTAAGTCAAGTTTATGCATTACGCATTTTGGTATTAATTATCATTTATATATGTATAAGCCTCTCACTAGAGTGTTGTTTGTTGCTGTGGCGATCTGTGAAGCTTGGGCGTGATTCTTATTCTATTTGCTGCTAGCTTGTGAATTTGCAGTATCGCTAGTTCTCAATAGTACCGTGAAGTTGCCATAATAAACCATGTTCACATATATTCTTTTACTCAGCTTGTTTATAGTCTGAGCTCATCTTACTTTGCGTTATATAATAAACTTCCTTTTTTTCCATCATGCTTTTACTTATAGTTAACGTCAGGTCTTTTTAGAACAATTGCACTGCGTTATCAATCTGTTCATGCTTAATCCTAGGCATCTGTTTACTACAAAGAGATGTTATTTTATCGCTGGCACAGCACTGTGCTGGAACTTACAGGTAAAATCTACCGACTATTTTGCGCTAGCAGGTGGTACCTTATTTACTTCACGTTTGAAATTAGGGAATAACCTCATGGAATAGAATGTTTTCACACTATTTTCCTCCTTTGTCAGGACATTAAGAATTTTCTTTCAAAACAGGTCATTAATTTGCCCTCGATTAAATTTCACTTACTAATACTAAGAGCATATGATCATCATTTTTATATTTACTATTTAGAGAAGTGCATTATTCGCTCCTTCTCTTTCCTCATTTTAGTACCTTGGGGATAATTAATACCTCTCGAGTACATCATTTTTCTTACATACTAACTTATAACTAAAATTGGAAATCGCTTCTAGAACATGTCCTCCTGTTTACATAAAGATTATTCATACAAATACTTGTCTACAACTTACTCTGTATTTTATTTCCAGACACGTTGTTTTAATACATAAGGTTTCCTTTTAGCCCCGGTTAATGTCCGTAGTCAGTTCAGTTCAGTACTTGTCACTCATTGGTTAATCCTGATCTCAAATACCTTAGAATTTTCTTACAGCTTAAATTAACCTAGTTCCTGACGTTATAAAATTTTCTTAAATCATGATGGTGGAACAATCCTTTGATTTTATTCGTGGCAGGGTCAGATAACAAATAGCTACCGATGTGTGGTTTCCTCATTATCACAAAGGGACATTCATAAATGTGTTGCCACTTACGATTCTTCTCTAACAACAGGGATGGTTTAAAGTGAGTCGTGACTAATACCTTTTCTCCTTCTTTGAAATCGATAACTCTGTTTACCTTCTCATCAAATGCCTTTTTGCGGAGGTTAGCATACGTTATCAATGATGTGAGAGCTTCCCTGATTTTGCGTCAAGGTCCAATTCGTTGTTTTGTAACTTTGGAAGGGGGTCTATCCACTCTTTCTTTTGATCTTGACATTAACTCACGTGCTGTGAATCCGGTCGACAGATGAGGAAGGTGGTTTACAATCTGTTCGAAAGGTGTTAGTAAGTCTACCCACTTAGATTGCTTATTCGGAACGTACGTCCTTATAAATCTGTTAAATTCTTTGAAGATTCTTGCTGTCGGATTCGATTGCGGTCGAAACCGGGATATCAAAATTTGTTTGATTCCATGGCGAGCAAGAAATGCACGGCACGGGCGTGATGTGAAATTTGAAGCATTATCGGACAAGATTGATTCAGGAGCGGAAAATAATCACTTTCAATGCGACGAATTATAGGATTTGCACAAGAATATTTCACTGCGTACAGTCTTATGTGCTTAGAAAAATTGTCCAGGATTGCTACTAAGTATTTGGCGCCTCCCCTACCGGTGGGTAGTGGACCTGCCAAATCAATACTAAGAAGCTGATTTGGCCTGTCAGCAATTGTTGGATTTAGTCGGATTGAAGTGGAAATGTTTAAGGATTTTGCCTTTTGACAGATGACACAGTTTCTCAATAATTTATGGATTCTCTGATGTAGATTCGGAACATAACAGTAAGTCGACATTTTCCTTTTACATTTCACTGGTCGGTAGTGACCCCATGAAATGTGAGTGCACCACAGACGATGTTCAATGAAATTTCGAGGGATTCAAACACACCCCCTCTCAGATGACTCTGACGTCCTACGAAACAGCACTTGGTTATGAACTTTACAAAACTTTGAGAACTTGTGACTGGATTTTCGTGAAGAATTTGTCTAACCTTTTTCCATTTTGGATTTGTATTTTGAAGAATCTGAATCTGCCTACATAACTGAAGAAAATACTTTCTGTGAATTGGATCTTTCATTAACAAAATTTTATAATTAGACAGTTGTTCCACCAATTCACTGGTTTCTGGTAAGTCCTCTGGTGAACGAGAAAGTGCGTCTGCTATAACATTATCTTTACCTTTTATATATACAATGTCAAAGTCATATTCCTGCAGGAATAAGTACCATCGAGCAAGACGAGGATGTTGCAACTTGCATGTAAGGAGAAATTATAAGGCTTGATGGTCTGAATAGACTTTAATTTTTCTTCCATATAATAGTTAAATCGCCTAAAAGCCCATACAACAGCGAGTGCCTCCAACTCCGTAACCGAATAAGACTTTTCACACTCAGGTAACACACGACTCGCAAAGCTAATTATGGTGTCACTGCCAGACACCACACTTGCTAGGTGGTAGCCTTTAAATCGGCCCCGGTCCATTAGTCTACGCCGAACCTGCGTGCCGCCACTGTCAGTGATTGCAGACCGAGCGCCACCACACGGCGCACTCGCCCCAGTTGTACAGCCGACTTTGCCAGAGATGGATCACTGACAACTACGCTCTCATTTGCCGAGACGATAGTTAGCATAGCCTTCAGCTACGTTATTTGCTATGACCTAGCAAGGCCCCACAGCATTTGATATTATTTTATATTGTGGTTATAACATGTACCGTCAAGAGAGATGTTCTACAATTATGGATTAAAGTTAAGTATTACAGCAACTGCGTCCGTTTTTCTAAGTTCTCATTTCCTTGTAATGTTCCAGACCTCACGCCAGCCTGCGTGAGCTTAAACGCGTGCCTTTCGGCTTCCTCTCATAGTGACTTGGCTGTCTTGCCAAGTCACAACATTTTGGCGACGAGTATACAAACGGTCTTATTTATATTGCACTAATTTACTTGTGTCATGGCTTCGCCACAATCTCCAGATGTACTGTCCGAATTTTATCGCTTGCAGAATCAGCAGACGCAGGCCTTATTGGATGCCCTTGGACAGCTCGACCAGGGTCAACGTGCAATGCAAAACGATGCGGCAGCCGCCGCTCCACCGCTACCGCAGCCACAACATGCAGTTGCACCACCTTTCCGTCCTTTTGATGCGGCACTGGAAAGCTGGATGGAGTGGTCACGCCAATTTGGTTTCCATCTCGCCGCCTACAGAATTCAAGGTAACGAGTGGCAGCCTTTTTTGTTGGCATGTGTAGGTGTGTCCACCTACCGTGTGATAGTGAAATTGTTTTCCCGACGCAACGTAGCAACTCTGTCCTACGAAGAAATTTTGTCGGCATTAGATGCATATTTCAAAGAATCAGTCAATGTCGTTGCAAATAGGTATACGTTCTTTCGTACAAAATGTACAGCCGGTCAGACTAGTAGGGAGTGGGTTGCAACATTGCAACGCCTTACTAGGGATTGTGCTTTTGAGTGTGAATGTGGACTCCCTTATTCAGATACTATGGTGCGTGATGCAATTGCACAGAACGTTTCTGATGTTCGTATAAGGGGACAGATTTTGAAACTAGTCAATCCCTCCCTTCAACAAGTGATGGACATATTGGATAGGCAAGACACACTTGACTTTGCTCAGCAATCATTTGCAACTTCGCCAGCCATGTGTCACGTTACGTGGCCTGCCGGGCGAGCTGCACGGAACAGTAAACAGCCCTCGCGCCCGTCCGCACAGCTGCCGCCAAGCTCTCCGCTACGAGTGCCGCGTAAGCATGCAAATGCAGTGCTAAAATCATGCCCGCGGTGTGCAACTAGACATTCGCGTGAGAATTGCCCGTCACGCCAAGCTATTCGCTTTTTCTGTAATAAAAAAGGACATGTTCATAGTGTTTGCCAGAAAACGCTCAGAACGGACACACACAACCATTCCAGGCACTTTGCTTCGCGCCGGAATCGAACCAAGAATACTCAGGCTCGTGAACCTTCGCCCATGGAAATTCATGTAGTTAATTCCACTCTGCCCAGTGCCACTCTCCCTCACAGTGACTGTGTTCGTCCCACAAATAGTGTGCGTCGAAGTCGACGGAAATCCCGTCAGGTCGCATGTGATTCTGTACCAGTGTCAGTTCACGTTGTACGAGACAGTCGATCATGTCGTCAGCAGGACAATAAACTTTTTGTAGATTTGGACATTCATGGCACCGTGATACCATTCCAGCTCGATACCGGAGCTGCAGTTTCATTGATCAATAAAGACACGTACAAACAACTGAGCACACCTCCGTTGCGTGCCGCAAATGTTAAGTTACATAGTTATTCCGGTCAGAATATCCCTGTGTTAGGACAGTGCAGCCTTCTTGCAACGTACAAGGAACAAACAAAACTTGTGTCATTTTACGTTCTTCGTTCTTCTTCTGCAGTGAACTTGTTTGGTTTAGATTTATTTCAGTTGTTTAACTTGTCTATAGTAAATGAGGTACTATCAGTGAATCAGACTGTGCCTTCAGCCAGTGTTTCTCGTCTATGTGAAGAATTTGCAGACATTTTTGCACCGGGCCTTGGTTGCGCTACGAACTATAAAGCACATTTGGAACTGAAAGTAAACGCGCAACCGAAATTTTTCAGAGCGCGCAATGTTCCTCACGCATTGCGTGATGAGGTCGCAAAAACATTACACGATTTGGAATTACAAGGTGTAATTGAACGTGTGCAGGCTTCTCTCTGGGCCTCACCCTTAGTAATTTTGCCAAAACCTTCCGGAAAATTGAGACTTTGTGTGGACTTCAAGGCAACGGTGAATCCACAACTAGTGATTGCAACTTATCCTTTACCCCGCCTGGAAGATCTTTTTGACAAACTGTGCCCGGGTAAATATTTTTCGAAGTTGGACCTCGCAGATGCGTACTTGCAAATACCAGTGGACGAAGAATCCCAGCGCGTTTTGCTGGTTAACACGCATCTTGGTTTGTATCGATTCAAAAGACTGCCATTCGGGTGTGCGTCTGCCCCTGCATTGTTTCAGCAATATCTACAAACTGTTTGTGCCTCGGTCACTACTGCAGCAAACTATCTGGACGATATTGTGATCTCCGGAAAGACGGAAGAAGAACATTTAGCCAATCTCCGAACATTATTTCAGGTCTTGCGACAAAATGGTCTTCGCTTGCGGAAGGCCAAATGTGTGTTTTTTGCTCGTGACTTACCGTATTTGGGACATGTAATCAATGCACAAGGCATACATCCGAGTCCAGAGCACCTCGGTGCCATACAGGACTTGCCTTCGCCGCAGAATCTGCAGCAGCTACAGAGTGTGTTGGGAAAAATTAATTATTATCATCGTTATGTTCCCCATGCCTCTTCCATTTCAGCTCCGCTTCATCGCTTACGCCGTAAAGGTGTTCCGTTCGTCTGGACGACGGAATGCGTACGCGCCTTTCGCCGGTTGAAATCGGCGTTGCTTTCAAATACTTGCCTTACGCCATTCGATCCCCAGAAACCCCTTTTGTTGATGGTAGATGCATCGGATTTCGGGATCGGTGCTGTGCTTGCGCACAAAGATGGATCGCATGATCGCCCTATTGCCTTTGCGTCAAAATTGCTCTCGTCTGCCCAAAGAAATTATTTACAGATCGAGAAAGAAGCTTTGGCTCTCGTATTTGGTGTTACTAAGTTCCATGATTTCTTGTATGGTCGTCACTTTACCATCATCACAGACCACAAACCTTTGACATCGCTTTTTCATCCGAACAAGCCTGTACCTCCACGTACAGCGCAGAAATTCATTCGCTGGTCTATTTTCTTCTCGCAGTACCGCTACGATATCTTGTATCGGTCCACTGCTAAGCACGGAAACGCCGATGCGTTGTCCCGTTTGCCTGTTGCTGAGGATAGAGCATTCGATTCTTCCGAACTTGCTTGCATGTTCATTGATGCGGAAACCGATGACGTGGTCGAATCGTTTCCGATTGATTTTCATCGTGTGGCTACAGCCACAGCTGCTGACCCTGTCCTTGCTACCGTTTTGCGTTTTCTTGCTACGCAATGGCCCTTGTCAAAGTCACGGATGGAGGATCCGTTGGTTCGCCGATTTTTGTGCTCACAAGGATAGACTTTTTGTTCGACGTGGTGTTTTGCTGTTGCATTCTGATAATGATCAGACCAGGGTCGTGGTCCCACGTTCGTTACAGTCCTCTGTCTTACGGCTTCTCCACCAAGGACATTGGGGTATAGTGCGAACGAAACAACTTGCTCGTCACCACTGTACTTGGTTCGGAATCGATGCTGCGATTACGACAATGTCCTCTTCTTGCATGGCGTGTGCCGAACAACAATCCGCACCACCGCGGAAATTCTTTGCATGGCCGTAAGCCTCTTCTCCTTGGCAACGCTTACACATCGATTTTGCTGGTCCATTCTGGAAATCTCGATGGTTGGTTGTGGTAGATTCATTCAGTAATTTTCCTTTTGTTGTCTGGATGTCTTCCACGACGTCATCTGCTACCATCCAAGCGTTATCTGCTATCTTTTGTATTGAAGGTCTTCCACAGACTATTGTTTCCGACAATGGCCCACAATTCATGTCCGCAGAATTTCAGACCTTCTGCAAGGCCAATGGTATTCAACATCTGACATCCGCGCCATTTTCGCCTCAGTCAAACGGTGCCGCTGAACGATTGGTCCGGACTTTCAAGTCACAGATGTTAAAGTTGAAAGAGTCGCATTCTCGGGAGGACGCGTCGTTGCTCTTTTTGTTTTCATATGGCTTTCAGCACCGCGATGGTCGCTCGCCGGCTGAGTTGCTCCACGGCCGTCCTCATCTAACCTTGATGTCGTTGCTGCATCCGCCGCATCAGGTTCCTGTGCAGCGGCAGACTCCTGCTTTTACTCCAGGCGACATTGTATACTATCGCAACTATCGAGGTTCACGGCGTTGGCTCGCAGGGCGCATTCTTCGCTGCCTCGGCCGCGCTATGCATCTGGTTTTGGGGGCCTCTGGTGAGGTGTGTCGGCATCTCAATCAGCTGCGCCTCTGTCGTCGCACGGGTTCTGCCGCTCCCCGTCTGCTTTCAGCGACGGTGCCGTCCGGTCAGAGCTCTGGGGACCCATCTACTGGCTCGCCTCATCCCCAGGTGTTACCGACGCTGCCTTCCATTTTGCCCCATGGCGACGCGCCGCCGCCGCCGCCGTCGCCTGTTCTCCCGCCGGCGACGCCCGCAGTGGACGCTTCGCTGCAGCCGCCAATCGCCTGCCTGGGTCACGCGCCGCCGATCGCTTCCCGTGGCCAACTGTCCTCCGACATGGACCTCTTGCCCGCTCCGGACCAGAAGTCGTCTTCGCCCGTCGGCTGCCCCGCCCCGATGGAGGTCGATTCTTCGGCCCCTCTGTCTCTTTACGGGCGCATACACCGCATGTTGGCGTGCACCCTGGACTAGGTTTTCAGGCGTTTCCTAGCTCCCCTCGGACCGAATGGCCGGGTGTGGGTGGCACAGCCTCGCCTGTTGTTAGGCTCCCCACCTCGTCGCATACGTCAACATGGGGTCCTCCCCACGGCGGGCGGAAGCCTTATAACACAACCGTACGCCGATTTGCGGGGGAGGAATGTGGTGTCACCGCCAGACACCACACTTGCTAGGTGGTAGCCTTTAAATCGGCCGCGGTCCATTAGTATACGCCGGACCCGCGTGTCGCCACTGTCAGTGATTGCAGACCGAGCGCCGCCACACGGCAGGTCTAGAGAGACATACTAGCACTCGCCCCAGTTGTACAGCCGACTTTGCCAGAGATGGATCACTGACAACTACGCTCTCATTTGCCGAGACGATAGTTAGCATAGCCTTCAGCTACGTCATTTGCTACGACCTAGCAAGAGCAAGAGCAAGTGATGATGTGTCCTAAAAATTTAATTTCACTTTTTACAAACTTGGATTTCTTAAGATTTGCTGTAACATCATACTCTTTGAATCGTTGAAATACCTTTTGCAGAAGTGCCACATGATCTTCCCAATTTTTTGATGCTACAAGAACGTCGTCCACATAGACTGTTACCTCATTTAAAAGTTCAGGACCTAGTACATGGTCAAGGGCTGAAATAAAATTTCCGGAACTCACATTTAGTCCAAACGGTACAACGTTGAAATGGTAAGATCTACCTGCAAATATAAACGCAGTGTACTTCCTAGACTCCTGCGCAAGTTTTACTTGCCAGTAACTGCTTTTCAAGTCGAGGGTGCTCAAATACTTAACTCCATGAAACTTCTGCAGATGCTCTTCAAGAGCCTCAGGTCTCGTTCTTATGGGTACTATAATTTTATTGATTAATCTTGCATCTAGGACTAGCCTTACGCTACCATCTGATTTTAGTACAGACAATAAAGGACTCTAATAAGGTGAATGAGATACTTCTATCACATTCCAGCGTAACATTTTCCTGATCTCGCACTTGATAGCTTCGTGTCTCGCATGTGGAATGGAATAGCTTGTTCTATAGTAGATTGAATGGGGCAGGACATTCATTCGATATTCAAAGCCTTTTATTAGTCCAGGCTTCTTAGAAAATACTTGATCGTAATCTGTTAACAAATTGTAAAGCTCATTCTTCTGTTGTTTAGATAATTCAGTGGACTCACTAGCTTTACCGTATAAATCATTCTGACCGGGAATTAGGTCTTTATACTCATCGTCATTAACACTTTCAAGATCTGTCATGTCTTCTGTCTGACTGTACTGTTGTCTTTTAGTCCATGGCCGTACTGCTATTTGAAACACACCAAAGTTTGTCTTCTCCTTACTTCTTAACAAATTTACTGTTACTTGTTGCTGATCCGCTACTAGAATACAGATTCCACACTCGATGTCAATTTTAGCTTTCGTCTGTCTCAAGAATTGCGTACTCAGAATACATGGCACTGATAGATTTTTAACAATAAGAAAAATGCATGTTACTGAAATAGACTCTATCTGGGTTTGAAGCTGAGTGTGAAGATTTACACGTTGTGTTAGAGGACCAATTGCTCCCGAAACGATGCAGCCTTGAATTGGAAGTGATAAAACTTTGCATACAGAGGATATTTGCTTAAATAAACATAAAGACATTTATATTAGCTCCTGTACCTACAATGGCTGTTACTGATATGTTGGCAATTGATACTCTTATGGAAACTTGAACTTGTTCGTCCCATGCGGCATCATTGTCTTTCGTCTCATTGTCTGCTTCTAGGTCATCACGAAAGTTTGTCTCTTTGTCATACCTAGTTGCTTTAATTTCATGTGGACTAATGGACAGGGTGCCCCCATTCAAACCTGCAGCATCCTCTAGGAGGCTCAAAGGTGCTGCTTTTAATTTTCCGCTCGACGCTTACTTTCCTACTGATTTATATTTCTTAAAGTTTCTTCCGTCTCGAACTGGTGTTGGTTTTGTGGTACGAACTCGGGTGGAAATGGATCTTGTTGTCCTGGCGTATTCGCTTGCACATAATAAATTTGCGTATTATGCGGGCGTTTAGGCTTCAGACTTCCCGAAGGTCCGTTCGCTTGTTGCGTGAAGTGTATATTTTGTGGCTGAAAAGTATTTTGCTGTGGCTTGTGTTGATTGTAACCGTTACTGAAAGGTGTACGTTGGTCTCCACCTTGATTATGCCACTTATTTCCTTTGCACTGACGATTCGAATCGTAAGACTCATTGTTTTGATAATTACCGTCGATTGGTTGCGTTTTTCCATATTGCTGGGGCTGTGTATTATAATGTGCATTTCCGTATTGATGTGGTGACGAATTATATATTGGATTGTATCTCTGGCCGTTATTGTACTTATTTTTCTATTTACTGTTGGAGTACGTAGTGTGTTTATTCTTGAAACCGTTGTGGGGTTGGTACTGGCCGTCGCTGTGACGCGCTTTCTCTCGGCCACCGTTGTTGCCTGCGTATTCTGTATTGTGCTTGCCGCTGTACTGAAGTGGGCGTTGCCAATATCAACTCTAGCGTCCTCGTAAATCAGATCTAATGAGTCTAACACAGATAGGAAGGTGTCCGTATCGTCCTCAGACACTTTTACTAACTTTTCTCTGATCGCAATCGGTAGCTTGGTTTTTAGAATCATAATAACGTCTTTGGCGGTGATCGGCGAATCCCAGAACTTGATTGTCGTTAAATACTTTTCAAAATATCTCCTCAGACTACCGTGCTTACTGTTAAACACTTCGGCGTTGTAAACCTCTTTTCTCGGGCGCTGCTGCACACCAGAACTCCAGAATTTAGCTAAAAACATCGGTTCAAACTCTTTGTAACTTTTACAAGAGTCGACCATTTCGGTTTTCCAAAGGGCAGTATCGCCTACGATAAATCCAGTAACCAATTGAATTCGCTGGCGGTCACTCCAGCTATTCGGAAAAATTCCTGAAAACTTTCGGAGGAATACTATAGGATGAATTTCTCTTTTCTGTGAGTGAAAGGTCGGAAAAACACGATGTTTGATCACACTTTCCTCCTGCATCAAACTGACAGAAGTGGGTGCGCTGGTACTCTGGTTAAATTGTGCTTCTATAGAAATATGAGTTTGAGCGTTATCAAGTGGTGAACGGTAATGTACCTGCTGTTGTTCATTACATCGTGGTGAATTATTCCACTCTCCTGACACGGGATGTGGGGAATTTTCAACTTGACATTTTAGTGTACGAACTTCATGAACTATTGTCGGCGCCATTCAGGTAAATCTTGAGCTGACGTTCGTCTTAACTGGCCTAATTCTGACATGACCGTGTCTCCTGTTTTTCCAGGGGCTGCCAATATTTCAAAGGTTACATTTTTGACAGTTTCCCTGAGTTCGTTCTTGACCTTGTTTTCTATGAATCCGTCTTTGTTTTTAATCCACTCTTGGTAGTGGTCGGACAATGCTTCAGCATGTGCCTTAACAGTATTCTTTATTTGATCCTCTACAATCTGTTTGGAAAGATCATCAACAACATTCTCGATCGTGTCTACTGCGGTTTTAACTCCCTTGACCTAATCAGAGATTGCATTATAATCTTTTAAGGTCGCAGCTTGTTGTTGATATTCCATCACTTTTGAATTTATCTGTCCCTTGGCTGCTTCTATTTTTTCATCTAACCGTTTTGAAATATCCTCTATTTTTGTCTCTACTTGTGTGTCAATTTCTAACCTCATGGTCGTGATCTGACTACTGATTTGGTTTTAGACATTATCCAACAGGGTATTTAAATCAGCTGTTATGTCTACCTTTAGTTCGGCCGAATTTAACCGAGCATTTAGGTCATTTATCTCCATTTGCAGATCTGTTTTTACTGAATTTATGTCTGCTTTTACTGAATTTATGTCTGCTTTTACTGAAGTGTACAGATTTGTAAGGACCTGATCTTTATTATGCCGTCTTTCGGCCTTCTCTTTTTCTTCGCGGGCCTTTTTATCTAATTTTTCCTATTTTTCACGTTGCTTTCTTTGCGCTTCTCTCTGTCTTTGACTTTCGAACTTGCGTTCCATTACTGCTTCGATCATTACGGCCAAGTCATTTTTTTCTAAAGCGGGAATAGTTTGCACACTAGGACCGGCTTCTAAAATTTCGGTCGAGGCTGCTTCTGCCTCCGCTCGCGTACCTATCGCGCGTGATCGTAATGGATAGTGAGGTCCATTCGCATCACCGCTGTCGTCTGCTTTTGTCTGTGTCCGCTATTTACCGTGAGCCATGTTCTTGAATTATTTGTCAAACGTCAAAATGCTACAGATATTGTTTGTCACTGCCGTCAGTCGTTTGTCTGTGACGTAGTGCTATGACTTACTGGGACCTAAGATGAAATTTTAACTCTGGGTAACAACTGACGTTCACGTACACCAAGAAGACAAGATGGTTCCAACTAATTACAGACAAATGTAATATCATACAATTTTACCAGTTTTGAGCGTAATTATCCGCCATATTGTAAACATTTTTTGATGCACTGACAACTGTGGTACACTTTCACTGAATTTAACTACATAAGAATGGACTATGGACAAATTGAAGTAAAGCTATTTCAAGGCAAGGAAAGACAGGTTTACGTTCTGATCAACTCGAAAGATGCAACGTCACTACGAAAGCTTGGCTACTGCGTATAAAAATTTCGCTTACTATGGCTGTCTTGATGGTGATACGGCTGGATACTCGCGTTTTTTGGTAATTTCATCAATCGTTCTTCTGAATTAATTAAAAGGCTTTCCCACTTCTCTTTCTTGGTTGAATTGCATCCACATGAAAAAATGAAACAATTATCAGAACAAGTACTGAAAAATTTTTAAACACATACATGAAATGATTTCCATTTGAGTCCCTGTTCGGGCGTCAAGTGTAGCGTTGCTCTTGGAGGGCAAAAAGAAAAAGAATTGTTATTTTGCATTTTTTTTGAAAAAATGTCGAAAAAGTGAATATATTGGTGGGCCACTTGACAACAGAATCAGGGATTGATTATACTATTATAATAACATACGTTGCGCATTAAATACCTGAATAAGAGAAACACTATCATTTCTGTGCAACACTAAGGGACCAGAAGATTTATAGACCTTAAAAGAAATGCAACACTACACGATTTAAAAAAATGGTTCAGAAATAATAGGGAAACGATAATGTTCCTTCTGCCTCATGCTGCGTTCGGCGCATCAGCGTGATCGTAATATTTGGTGATGAACTAACACAAAATAATTATCAATTGAGTAAATGAGGAGATGGAAATCATCAAGGTTAATTTACTAAAATAAGCACACTTAACTTTAACACACCTTTTTTTTAATGCTACATACCTTTTCATATTAAATTACAATTGATGACGACTGTGGTTAAATACTTTACACATAACAGTCAAAATGTCCTCTTGATGCTGTCTGTTCGTAATCAGTTACAAGAAACTACATGTTTTCTTATTGGAAAAATAACAGTTAGCATATTCACTCAATATTTTCACATGAAATATAAAAGACCGTTGCGGAACGCAGCAAGTCCGCGTCCGCCTTTTATGGAATACAAACAGTAAAAGGTGAGGCGCCAAGTGCCTCATTTGTCTTGAAACAACAAAATTTCTTTTTTATATCATTGATCGATACATGTACACAGAGATTCACAGGCACCACACAAGAACGGCAAAGATAAAGAATTATAGATTCTGTCGCTGCTATGGGATGGTTCATTTCTTTTACTTTACAATTGTTCGATAACTAGGCCATCAGGCGTGTACTATTGAGCGTATATTAATGTTTGTTATGCGAAAATTACTAATATTACAGCTCCCAAAACGATAAATGCGAAACAACAAATAATGGCTTGTGGTCTGGTTTGAAGGAGCAACGCGCAGCACATTGGTCAGCGGCGCAAACCTATAAAACACACAGACGAAAACACAACTCGTGACACGAATGGGTCCTCTGCTACACACTGTTTCAGAGGTTTTCATTGGAGCCACTTACAGCGCCATGGATCTAGATCTGTCACTGGTACTGTGAATGGCTGTGCTGGTTGATCCTCGTATTCTGGTCTGTTGCTGCACGATCTTCACTACGATAGGCATCATAACTAGTCCCTCCCATTGAAGTTTGGTGATCGTCGAGTGAGTCTTCAGTTTCCTTGAACATCGTACCGCCGATCTACGCTCACAGACTGCAGTTAGGTTTCGAATGGAGGATTAGACATTTTATCTTCTAAATGAAGGGTCATAATCCTTGACTTCACAAACTGAAGAGCCAAAGAAACTGGTACAGCTGCCAAATATCGTGTACGGCCCCCGCGAGCACGCACAAGTGCCGCAACACGATGTGGCATGGACTCGAGTAACATCTGGAAGGAATCGATATCATGAATTCTGCAGGGCTATTCACAAATCCGTAAGAGTACGAGGGGGTGGAGATCTCTTCTGAAGAGCATATTGCAACGCATCCCAGATATGCTGAATAATGTTCATGTCTGGGGAGTTCGGTGGCCGACGGAAGTGTTTAAAATCAGAAGAGTGCTTCTGGAGACACTCTGTAGGAATTTTGGACGTGTAGAGTGTCGCATTGTCCTAGTGGAATCGCCCAAGTCCGTCGGAAGGCGCAACGGATATGAATGGATGCAGGTGATCAGATAGTATGCTCACAAACATATCTCTCATACTCGTATCTAGACGTGTCAGGCGTCCCATACCACTCCAGCTGCACACGCCCCACACCATTACAGGGACTCCACGAGCTTGACCAGTCCCCCGCTGACATGCAGGGTACATGGATTCATGAGGTTGTCTCCAACCCGTACACGTCCATCACCTCAACACAATTTGAAACAAGACTCGTCCGACCAGCCGTAAGTAGGCTGTTTAGGTTTTTATGTTGGTAGCGCCACATAGCGCTCTTTATGAAAATCACTGACTGTGCTGTGTGCAATCTGTGGCTGGTTGACATTGTTGGAATATTCGCTATTGTAGTGTTGGGCAGTTGGATGTGAACAGTGCGTAACGTTGCGCAGTTGGAGGTGAGCCGCCAGCAGTGGTGGATGTGCGGAGAGAGATGGCAGAATTTTGAGAGCGGACGATCTGGACCTGTGTCCGCCAGAAAAAGGAAAGTTGTAAAGATGGATGTCATGCAATGATAGATATGACTTTTGAACATTATTAAGGTAAATACATTGTTTTCTGTCTATTAAAATCTTTCATTTGCTAACTATGCTTATCAGTAGTCAGTGCCTTCAGAGAAGTTAGAATCTTTTATTTAGCTGGCAGTATTGGCACTCGCTGTATTGCAGTAGTTCGAGTAACGAAGATTTTTGTAAGTGATTCATGAAAGGTATAGTTTATTGTTAGTCAGGGTCATTCTTTTGTAGGGATTATTGAAAGTCAGATTGCGTTGCGCTAAAAAAAATATATTGTGTGTCAGTTTACTGTTGATCAGAATAAGTAAAGATAGAAATGTCATTACTTTCAGTTTTGCTCAGCTGTTTGAAAATCAAATAACGTAAGAGGTCTACCAGCACAGTAATTTATAATTTTCCAAAGGGGACGTTTCACAGCCATCATGTTTCCAGTCATCAACAGTCCAACATCGGTGTTGACGGGCCAAGGCGAGGCGTAAAGCTATGTGTCGTGCAGTCATCAAGAGCACATGGGTGGGCCTTTGGCTCCGAAAGCCCATATCGATGATGTTCGCACTCTGACACTTAGTGATGGCCCAGCATTGAAATCTGCGGCAGTTTGAGGAAGGGCTGAACTTCAGTCGTCGTTGGTCCCGTTCTTGCAGGATTTTTTTCCGGCCGCAGCGATGCCGGAGATTTGGTGTTTTACCAGATTCCTGATATGGTTCAAATGGCTCTGAGCACCATGGGACTTAACACCTTCGCAGGTGTCGTCAAAATTCCGAAGGCGACTTTTCTCCTTTTTTTTCGCCTTGTAGTGCTTGTTGGATACGTCGTTCCACAGGCGACGTAGGCAGTCCAGGAGTAACTGTTTAAAATGCCTACACTTAGGCATTGCGGGCCGGCGGATGATTGTATACCTGCACTAATCGTTAATATTTTATTGTTGAGCGTGCTAAGGGGATCATAAATTTGGTATCTTCGTTTGTAAAGTCAGATCGAGCATTGCAAGTCCTGATTCTGGTCTATCAGGAATGAATTGTTGTGGGCGTATGTTCATCTTGCTGCTGTTATCCACTGAACGGCCGTTCTTTGATGCAATAGAAAAGTTCAAAACAGCGTTTTCCTGGTTTTCAACATCGCGTCGTAAATCTTCGATGTGCTTCAACAAAGCGTCGCGCCGATGCGTAGTACTCAGCGTGTCTGCGGTAGACGATACTGAACTGTGCCGCGTTTATTCGTCTACAACGGAATCCAGTATACGAGGTCACCACTTTAGCCGACTACAGCTTATCTCTGTCCACTATAGAGATTCAGCGAAGTAGTTAGGCAATAACTTTTTATTTTAAGCTCAAATACCACAAACTGGAAAGTCTGAGTCAGTACAAAGAACAATTACAAAAATAAAACGGTAAAGGAGATTGTCTGCGCGCTCGTCGTCACAGAATAAATCTGCGCTTCACTGTGCATTCACAGATGTTCTTCTGGGAATTCCTACGGCAGCTTGTGATTACTAACCTTCATTCACGACGTATTGTTTACGCATTTATCACCTTTGTCAAGTACCTACGGATACAATTTTGGTGAGGTCGTGTGTAAATGTGTGATTTATGTTAGTGACTATATTGTACTCACGTGTAGAATGATGTGACGTCCGTGTTACATCGTTTTTGAATTGTCTTATAACTGTTAGTGTTTTGATAAGACAGCAAATGACGTAAATATATTGATATAATATGTTAATTAAGGTGTTAAAGTAGTATAATAGTTCACTCTTACGACGTATAACGTTTACAAAGATTACATTATTTTATCAACTAAATTTTGTCACGATTATTTTTGGTTATTGCCACAGAGTAGAAAACTCTTGCGTTCTGGGCTTGTTGTCAACATACACTAAGGATGGTCATTTGATCTCTGGATACCGCAGTTTGTTCGTGCTGTCTACATATTTCTAAACTTATTACGCGTAATTGTTGCGAAAGGAAGTACACCACACAAGCGTTGTGGGCTTGACTAAACGGAACTTATTGTCAGTCACTTCCAGCCACTCATCCTCCCAGCGACGCATGACTCGTGAGCTCAACAGCGAGTTGAGTGCGTGCGGGGGGATAGCACACTGAAATATTTGTAGATAGAGACACCCTTCCTTGGCTGCTAGATCTGCCCTTTCATTCCCAGCAATGCCGACGTGCTCTGGAACCCAGCAGAAAGCCACCACCTTCCCCAGTCGCTGTAATTGGAGGAGGGCATCCTTGATGGTCTGGACTATTTTTCCTGCTGGATACAAACGTTGCAATGAGTGAAGGGCACTTAGTGAATCGGAACAGACAAGAAATTTAGGACAGGAAGAATGTCTCATCTGCTCCAGTGCCCGTAATATCGCAGACAATTCTGCATCAAAGACAGTAAAAGTCTGAGGCAGTCGAACCTTGAGGACACGATCCGGAAAAACAACAGAGCAACCAACGGAATCCCCTTGTTTCGACCCATCCGTAAAAACAGCTACATTTTGTCGCGGTGCTCAGATAAAATGGCAGACAATGCTGCATTAAAAACGGTGACAGGAGAGCAATCTCTCCTGTACTGCACCAAATATAAAATCACTCTGGGCCTCTCCAGTAACCAGGGTGGCAGGTGGTTAAAACCCAGGATTTGGGGGTGTACAGACTCCACACCGAGGGACTCTAGCACACGATGCACACGGATCCCAAACGGCAACGTAGCCCGGGGACGGTGGGGAAAAAGGCGGTCCAGAGGTGGATGAGCAACAATATGGTGAGCAGGCGAGGTTGGAGCTGCAAGAAACTTACAAGCCTGGCGCACCAGCGGAAGCTGCCGCCGGATGGTAAGTTGCGGTTCGCCAGACTCAGCACAGAGGCTGGGTATGGGACTGGTCCGATAAGCACCCGTGACCAGTCTAATCCCTGCATGGTGGACAGCGTCAAGGATCCACAAATAAGACGGCCTCGCTGACCCATGCACTGTGCACCCGTAGTCCAGCCGTGAACGCACAAAAGCTCGATAAAACCGGAGGAGACGCGCCCTGACCGCCCCCCAAGACCTGGGGATGAGGATGTTCAGTGCCTTCAGGGTTCTGGCTTTCGAGTCTCGTAGGTGTGGCAGCTATGGCAATCTGGACTCAAAAATTAGGCCCAGAAACCGCACTGTATCCCTAAAATGTAAGACAGTATCCCCCATATGCAAGGCAGGCAAAGAAAAAAGACGACGAGGACGATTAAAATGAACACACTTATCGGCAGAAAACCTAAAACCCGTCTTTGCAGCCCACTCCTCTAACCACCGCACTGTTAGATGTAACTGACGGCTAACGGTAGCAGCACTGGAGGAGGAACAGAAAACAGCAAAGTCGTCCACAAATAAGGAGCACTGGACTGGACTCCTCACTGTAGACGTTATACTGTTGATGTCTATGGCAAAGAGGATGACGCTTAAAACACTTCCCTCCGGGGGGGGGGGGGGGGGGGGGGGTACCGTTCTCTTGCTCGAAGCGATCAGACAGTGTGTTACCAACTCGGGTCCGAAAAAACCGCTGAGACAGGAAAGACCGTATGAAAATGGGGAGGCGGCCACGAAAGACCCATTGATGCAGTTGTGCAAGAATACAGTGTCTCCAAGTAGTATCGTATGCGTTACTTACTGATATCAAAGAAAATACCGATACAGTGATGCTGACGGAGGAAACGATACACATGTGGAGAACGGTGGGTAGTGGTATCGGTCACAGGCAGGCACTGTAGCGGAAATGCTGAGCGCTCGAAGGGAAGAGCCGTTCTAACCTCAAGCCTACACTCATATTTTCTGTAAATATTAAGTGGGGGCCCTCCACACCAACACTTGGATGGTGGCTGTTCAACAAGATCTACTGTCACCTCTGCTTTGGTTAGCATCTAAGAAGAATTTCGTCTACAAAGCAGCGATCTATTTTCGCCTGGCATGCTAACCATTTGTACCTTCCAGAGAAGTATCACGAATGGCGAAATCTGAGTAGAACCTACACATTTCTTCTAGCTGCCATGTTAAAATTTGCTTCTTTTGCCAAAACACAGCGGAATTAACACCGTCTCACCTCACTAACATATTATGCAGTTGCAAAAGAAGTCAGACAAACCGGTTTATTAAGTTTATTAAGTGAGGAACTGAGGAAAAGTAAGGTCAGTAGCTAACGAAAAAGCATGTTCTCGGGACAAAAGAAATATGTAATTTCTTCAGTTATGTTGTTCCAAAACCCAAAGCACTTCTGGTTTCACCAGTTGTCAATGAACCTTAAAAATCAAATTTTTTTCATCGAAAAAGTTTGCAGTTAGTGGAATAACACAGAAGATAATCAATTTTTGCACAATAGCTATGTCGCAAAACGCTCTCCTCTTTGCGTGCTACTATTTACCAAATTCTCGTTTCGGTACCTGAAACCGTTTATGAAAGCTGAGGAATTGTAGGTATTTCACTCCGGCTTTATCAGTGGCGCAACGCGATCGCAAAATGTGTGTGCTACATCAGATCAGTTTTCTCGAAATTGTTGACAGATAGAGACCGTAAACCAGGTCTAAAGAAAAATTCAACACGAGGATGGTTTGAAAAGTGCTCGGAATCACCACGAGAGGTCAGCGCTAGGGCAACGAGTTGTTGACGTAATATACACTGGACTGTTGCCTGTAAACACGTGCCACGTCAGAGCTCTTGGCAGACAGTTCTGGCGGTGACATTGCTCTCGTGTTCCCGCGTAGTGATTTGCGAGGATGGAAAAGATCGAGATTCGAGCAGTGATTAAGTACTCCGAAAAGAAAGGTCTGAAAGCAGAGGGCAGTCAAGCTGATTTCCAGAATACACTGGGGGACTCTACTGCTTCACATTCAACTGTTACCAAGTGGATAAATGAATTTAAATTTGGTCAGGAGAGCTTAGATGATGATCCGCGCAGTGATCGGCCAAAATGTGTCAATACTCCAGAAATCGTTGAAAAAGTGCACAAAATGGTCATGGACGATCGCCGATTGAAAGTGCGTGAAATTGCTCACGCTTGCCAGATGTCATCTGAAAGGGTATATCACATTTTAACTGAAGAATTAGAATTGGAAAAATTATAGGTGCCGCGACTCCTAACGCTGTATCAAAAACATATGCCGTCGCCATAGCAAAATCACACGAACTAGGTGTGAATTTTTGCCACCCCTCACCCCTCCTTATTCACCTGATACGGCTCCGCCAGACTTCCTTTTCTTCCCAGAACTGATAATTTTTCTTGGTGGACGAAGGTTCGCACCAAACGAAGAATTGATAGCCGGAGTTGACAACTATTTTGTAGGCCTGGAAGAAACTCATTCTCGAGATGAGATCAAGGCACTGGAACATAGTTGAGCCAAGTGCATTAATCTACAAGGAAACTACAATGGAAAATAAAAAAAAATTAAGGGATGTAAGTACTTTCTTTCTATTCCGTTCCGAGAACTTTTCAAACTACCCTCGTATTTTAGCTAAACTTCGTATGCAAGAACATGTTATGTAATAAGCACCAAACGCAAAATCATAGCGACCTCTACTTTCCATTTCAAACTTTTACGAATTTCATGCAGTATCTTACTTCCGCGTACATATCATATCACCATTAATGAAATGATGGGTTCGCCATAATGAACCTAACATACAAAGCTATACGAAAAGCACAAGTGAATTTTTTTTACCGATTACTTTCTGTAAGGTCGTTTCAGAGAGATTGCAGGGCGTGCGCCTTGATCCTGTCATCACTGACCAGCCGAAATGTTTCAGACATCGTCGACCTTAACTTCTGCACAAAGGAAAGAACGCGCCCAGCGCTTTGGGCGAAAACTGGTCACTGCACACTGGCCACCGCATCCTGCGCAGGCTGTACACAGCAACTGCTTTGTTTTTGTCATCACAACACTGGAATACTCAAGCGTAAATTGCATATTCTGCGGTGGCAATAAGTCAATAAGAAATCAACAGACTGAATGTGAATCGTAATAATGGGGAACAAAAATCTGACAAAGACACACACACACACACACACACACACAACGTAACGAAACTACAAAACCAGCTGCTTTGTTGAATTTTACTTTCGGTTTGTTGCCTTAACGATCTGATCTACCGAGCACAAAGTAATGTTACATAAGATGCCACCCATGTGTATCGCCCACTTCCCTTGATGCTGTTAGATGGTCCGACACTGCAGAGCTAAAATAAATGTTACAGGACCTATGGTTAATAAGTTCAAGCAGTACACGGTGTTTTAAGGGGAACTGCGGGGTAGCTGCGAGAGCAGAGCGCAACTTGTCATATACGAGTGGGATACATCTGACATTGAAGTGCATTTAACCAGCGATCGGATTTTTCATTCACTTATTACTTAGTCTGTAATGTGGTGGGAAGCAAATGCGTGAAATATATATGCCAAAGTGTTACCGGCAAACAGAACTGTAGGCTAACCTACAAGAAAGAGGAAAATAAATCTACAGAAACTAGAAAAAATCGATGAAGCAGATGGTATAATTGTTAATACGTGGCAGATTACGTCGTTTTCGGACACTTTGAAAGTCACTGCCCTGGTATCAAGTCGTTTTGCAATATTATCACATTAAAATATACTACATCAGACTCGGTAATACGATTAAGTGTCTTATAATTCCGAAAAATTACGAGGCTGACCCGGATACCAAAAAATGGTTGCATCCGAGCTGAGAGATTGGTCGCAAAGAACCTCTTCAGACTTCATCTCCTTGGATTCCTTAACCAGTTTATTCCAGGTATAAAATACAAATTTTTGTCATGTTTACGAAACATTTAAGCTAAATCCACGGCACTTAGGAAGATAATCTGCCTGTACTAGTGATGTAATGACATTCTAAACGTACAACGCCCTTCACAGACAAACCTACAGCGTATCGAGATCACTTTACCAGGCTGGCAATGTACGCTAACAACACAAAATCTGTACTACGATTCCGAATTCTCACTATCGAGATATTTGTGCTCAATGGGTGTTGCGCTCGTCATTTCCGATTTATCCATTTTCGTGTTCCAGAAGCTCAATAAAGTATTTGAGATAATACTTCTGTCTCAGTTCTGCATTCTCGTTGGTATTAGTTGTCGGTATTTTCTCGCCCATATACAGATTTCCATTTCTTAAAGAACGACGATTGCTAATCCTTTTAGTATTCTGTGCAGATTTTGGAGTGTAATTTCCATTGAATCAGCACTGCGGTTTTGATTTTGCAAATGTGGAGAGAAGCTAGATTGATTATTCTCGCTGTCTACAATTTATTCCTTATATCTGGCTTTAAATGTGGTGTCACCACCAGACACCACACTTGCTAGGTGGTAGGCTTTAAATCGGCTGCGGTCCGTTAGTATACGTCGGAACCGCGTGTCGCCACTATCAGTGATTGCAGACGGAGCGCCGCCACACGGCAGGTCTAGAGAGACTTCCTAGCACTCGCTCCAGTTGTGCAGCCGACTTTGCTAGCGATGATTCACTGACAAATTACGCCGAGACGATAGTTAGCATAGCCTTCAGCTACGTCATTTGCTACGGCCTAGCAAGGCGCCATTATCAATTGCTATTTATCTTATGATGCATGTACTGTCAGACCGATGTTCACCAATTATGGATTAAAGCTAAGTATTCCAGAAGCTCCGTACTTTTTTTACTAGACTCAACGCCTTTAACTGTTCCAGACCTCACGCGTGAGCTTAAATGCGTGCGTTTCGGCTACCTCCTAGTGGCTTGGCTGTCTTGCCAAGTCACAACATTAAAAATGCTTCCTGTTTGGCCAACGTCATAGCTGCAGTAGACTAGTTAGTAGACTAGTAGTCTAGTTAGTAGACTAGCTGCAGTACGCGAGTGTACTTGATCGGAACATCAACCAGAGTCACAACTACGTCCTACCCCAAATTCTGCATCAACATAAATTTTGTTACTAAACTTGTCATGACACTTAACTGTTTTAAACAGTATACTGCTGTGCAACTGCAATTGAGGTATTATTTCAATACATTTATGTCATTTACTATCTTACCAAAACATTGATAATTATAAGACAGTTCACTAACGACGTAATATGGACATCACATCATTCCAAACATAAGTACAATACACTCACTTTAATATAAATGATAATCACATTTATATACGGTTCCAACAAAATTTTATTCGCAGGTACTTGATAAAAAAATGCAGAAACGTTATGTTGTAAATGAATATTAAATATTATAACCATCTTTCTAATGATCATGTCATTATCTGATGTATTATGCTGCTGGCCCTAAAGAAGGAGAATTGTTGAACTCGCTGATGTGGTTGAAAATTTTTCCGTTCTATGCCTTATGACTTATGAACTGAATCCTGCTCATTATATTACTTCGCCAGGTTTCGTGTGGACCTCCACTGAAAACTACTAAAGCAATTGCGTCTTACTACCAGTACTGAAGAACTTGTGATTGTTGGCGTTACGGGTGGTACTGTCCATTGTTCTTACAGATATGTCGTTGTCAGCAAGGGATACATGGCCACATAAGACGATAAAACTGACGAATCTTACATAACAAGTTCTGATTTGAATAGCCATTACAGCAGACTATTCCAAAATAGAGCACGTTTTGGAAGTGAATGCCCAATATCTTGAGAGTATTCAAGCTATTCTTTCAAATTTGCTCTTATGTCCAGCAAAAATGTCATCAACACTCCACGGTAACAAACCTAAGAAATTATTTTCGACGTTTATTTAATCATTACAGAACTCTGAAACACTGTTTTCAACTTCAATTGATTTCAAAAAAGATTCATCGAATTTTATCATTTAGGTAAGCTCCTTGGGTGAAGTCATACTCTGAGATCAATGTACAAACACGCATGAGTGCAAGCAACAGTGTGTTTCGAAAAATGACGCAAAATATGTGAAACACACAGGACTTAAGACTAGCGACATCCAGAAGGCACATACAAAACAGGTGCATTAACTGCCGAAACAAATTTTCAGAGAATTGTTATTTTTAACGAATATTTTGTCAGAACTAAACTGATCAGGCTTATAAAGTCTCTGATAAACCCATTAGCAAAATGGTTCAAATGGCTCTGAGCACTATGGGACTTAACTTCTGAGGTCATCACTCACCTAGAACTTAGAACTACTTAACCTAACTAAATTAAGGCCATCACACACACCCATGCCCGAGGCAGTATTCGAACCTGCGACCGTAGCAGTTGCGAGGCTCCAGACCGTAGCGCCTAAAACCGCTCGACCACCCCGGCCGGCAAACCCATTAGCATTTTTGGATATTTTGAACACCATTCTTATAGACTGTCATTATCTATGCACATTAAACACGTTTCCAGTAAATCATGTAAAGCTGTGATAGACACTGATAATTTAATCTATCACATTACAACTCCAAATAGTTATGAGGATGTTAGGAATAATGTCCATGCAAGGTCTGATACTTCAAGTATCAGATATGATATCCCGCTGGAGAATAAGAAGGGGTTGGATTAATCAAAAATGGTTCAAATGGCTCTGAGCACGATGGGACTTAACATCTGAGATCATCAGCCCCTAGAACTTAGAACTACTTAAACATAACTAACCTAAGGACATCACACACATCCGTGCCCGAGGCAGGATTCGAAACTGGGACCGTAGCGGTTGCGCGGTTCCGGACTGAAGAGCCTAGAACCGCTAGGCCGCAGCGGCCGGCTTGGATTAATCAAAGACAAAATATATGTGTACCTATTGTAAAATTTGTTGGTCTGTGAGCTAAAATATAGGCACTTGTCACAGTATGGACGCATAAGGTGCAGGGAAAAGGGTATAAAAAGACTTCTCCTAATACATTGAATCCTGTCGGAGGAACATCCTTAACTGAGCCTTATACCAGAGGCTATAAATACCGCTACAGTTGTAAGTTCGTTTATTTAGAACACCACGGGTTTTGGGCTCTTATATGCTCATCTTCAGGGGTCGTACTGAAAATAGCAAGAGACGGGAGATAATTCTTATACGCATCAATATACATGAAAAAATGATTCCATAAGAGTTTTTTAAAAAACCACCGGTCGGTGTAGGTGCTGTAAAACCTAAGACAATGCCGAAGTGACACCAGACAGCACTACAGTCGACTGCCTGGGTAAATAAGTATGCGAGGAATACCAGGAGCAGTCTTAAACATGGTGCTGTGACTCCGAGCGCCGCGGTGGACCAGTACAAAACGCGGTGTACTACCAGCGAGCGCAGAGCATGGAGTAGCCTACGCGAAGGAAGAAGCAAACAGGCAAAAGTACTGCCATCTGTCGATGGGAAGAAGAACGCGGGACCACTAGCCCGGCGGTTCACAGTCTGAATTAGTGACTCACATTTAAAATTTTCATGTAACTTTGTATATAATGTTTCTTTTTTTCGATTTTTCATTTTAAATGTAGATCACTAATTCAAATAGTGAACGGCCGGGCTAGTGACCCAGTGTTCTTTCCATCGGCAGATGCATGGAGGTAGAATAAGGGGAGATGGCGCTAAAGACATCCGCTGTACGTTGTTTTGAAGCCAGTGGGCGGGATCTCTCGCCATCTTAGATCCCCCAAAACACTAGCAGACGCGTGTTTACAATTGCTTCTTGTTCGTTATTTCTGTCGTGTGTACACGATATTTGTTTTATATAGTAAATGATACACTGTTTTACTGAAAAACACAGCCTAAGGAACGCAACTTCAAACGTTTTTCTGGTCTTAAATGCGTATTCGATACAGTGATACGACACGAAAATATGACGCTTCTGGCCTCAGTACTTTAATTGATTTTTGTTAAACTTCGAATAACCTAGAAGAGAAGTATGTGCTATGAAGAGTGTGCTTTCGCAATCTATTTCTATTCACTTTCATTGTGTTTGTGTTGATGATTGATAAAACCAGAACTCCAAAAGCAGTGACTGATAGTTTAGAGGCACCTGTTTGTATTCGTTGCTTTTTCAAGTCAAATCCAAATTTTAAATGTTCAAGAGTGCAAGAAACTTACCTTATTCCCTTAGATATATGCAGGGATTATGTAAACAAGCCAGCTGTCATGTCAAAAAAGTGAAAGAGTCGTGAAATTACGAAGGAAAAGAACTGAATTTAAGCTTGTCAGGTCCTTTGTAGTTTACACGTCTGCTTTGTTTTTAAATTGTACCTACCAAGTGATATTCAGTGTGGCAGATAACAGCCATTTACAGGGTAACACGACAGCACAGCGATTAATGTAATAATCTAAATAGCCTGGACTTAGATAGGGAACTTCGCTTTAACAAATATGTAAAGCTTTAAGTACTTATAATTCAATCACTGTAACAGGCGTTCACCCAGATAGCTCTTCGCGTTGGATTGATAGGAAATCTAAAGTCAAATCACAGAAATAAAACCATACAGTAAAACTTTACAGTGCATTAGAATTTCAAGTACATATAAGAAAATAGCGCTTAAGTAAGTCCAATTACGAATGAAATGTGTTTTGTTTACACTTTAGACTACGATCAGAATGATTAGTACACCCGTAAGCAACGCAAGCCGGCATTTTTTTATCAAAACACTTCACGACTGCACGGAATCAAACTACCAGAAGCAAATGTTTTGGGGTAGCTAACATGGCGGACATTCAGTTGGGTCGGCTTCAAGTTTGTGACGTCATGACAAATCCTTTTATTTTTACCACCGTGGGTAGATGGCAGTACTTTTGCCACTCTGGTTTAGCAGTTCGCTTCCTCCTTCGAGTACGCTACTCCATGCTCTGCCCTCGCTGGTAGCACACCGTGTCTTGTACTCGTCCACCACGGCGCTCGGAGTCACAGCACCAAGTGTAAGACGTGTCCTGGTATTTTTTGGAAATTTCTTTACTCAGGCAATCGTCTGTAGTATTGTCTGGTGCCACTTCAGCATTGACTTAGGTTGTACAGCACCAACTTGTCCTGTGGTTTTTTTAAGAAAAAATTGTTATGGAATATATTTTTTTTGCTCGTTTTTCGTGTGTATAGCTGCGTGTAAAAATTATCTCCCACCTCTTGCTATTTTCAGTATGACACCTGAAGATGGACGTATAAGAGCCCAAAACCAATCGTGTCCTAAATAAACGAACCTTACAGCTGTAGCGGTAGTTTCAACCTCTGGGCGTCTGCTAATAGGTTAACCATTGATAGTAACAGGAAATTTGAGTTGGTTTCAGAAGTTAAAAAAAATTGCACAGTATGTAATTCAATCAAAGCACTATGTAGCTTCTACTTTTATCTACACTGAATGATGTACTTCAGGTTAAGGTGAATACATTGTCTTGGGATCAGTGTCACATGAAAAATGATAGTGAGGAAGGTGACAGATTTTATTGTAAATACATGAAAAAATGCCAAAAATGTTACTAGCTGAAAAATGTAGAAAATTTGAAATGGGAGAGTACATTTAAAAATGTGAATAATGAAAGACATGAAAAACTTGTGTGTGTGTGTGTGTGAGCGCGCGCGCGCGGGTGTGTGTGTGTGTGTGTGTGTGTGTGTGTGTGTGTGTGTGAAAATGTAAACAACTGACTGCAGTTGTAAATTTTAACTGATGTGAATTATGTACTTAACCTGATCGACTAGATTAAACTCGCTAATACCAGTTTAATATGGCGTATTTTATCCGTAATGTATATGAGTGAACTCCTTGACTGTTCCTTTGTAGGGTGTTGAATAATAATCACTGCCAGTCACAATAGATGGTAATTTTTTTTTAAACATATGACCGTTTTCGAGCTTGTGTGCATCTTCAGGTGACTTACATTCATGTACATGTTTCCATACTCAGTGTTGGAGATCATTGTTTAAATCCAAAACAAACCCATCATACGACTAAACATTTAGATGTGGCTAAGCGACATGTGTTGTAAAATACAATATTCTAGTAATTACATATACCTGGTGTATCCACATCATTTCCACATTCATTTTTACAAAAAGTGTTTCGTTTTTCACTTATTTATTATATATTAGTACTACGTTAATTATTGGTACTTCCCCTGAGCAGGACTTTGTTACACAATTAAGCATAGCTCTGAAGAATGCTCTTCTGTATTTTATTGGGTGGCAGGAAGAGTTGTTTATGGCAACATGACTGCTGGTGAGTTTTCTTAATTTGAAAGACAGGTTTGTTTTTTACATTTGAGATCTTAAGAGCAAGAAAATGCATTCCTCTATCTTCTTGATGTTCTACAGTGAAAGTAATGTTTTTGTACATGCTACTGAGAGAATTTGCAAGTTTTTCAATCTGTTCGGTTGGACCCCTGTACAAAGTTATGACATCAACATACCTTTTGTTATAAATAATTCTTTTCTTTAAATAAACTTCATGACTGAAGAATTAATTTTCTATATGATTACTGTGGTGTCACCGCCAGACACCACACTTGCTAGGTGGTAGTTTTAAATCGCCCGCGTGTGGCCACTCTGTGATCGCAGACCGAGCGCCACCACAAGGCAGGACTCGAGATACGGACTAGCACTCGCCTCAGTTGTACGGACGACTTTGCTAGCGACTACATGGACGAAGCATTGCTCATTAGCCGAGCCAATAGTTAGAATAGCCTTCAGCAAAGTCAATGGCTACGACCTAGCAAGGCGCAATTAGTAACATTGCATGTATCTAAAGAGTCTCACTTGTATCGCCACAATCTCCAGGTGTACAAAAAGGATGGATTAAAGTTAAGTATTCCAGAAGCTACGTACTTTTATTTATAGCATTCATTACGTATCCTGTTTCAGACCTCACGCCATCCTGCTTTAACTTAGCGCATGCCTTTCGGCTTCCTCTCATTGTGTCTAGGCTGTCTTGTCTAGACACAACAATTACTGTAAGGATTCCTGCCAAATTACTGCCTGTTGCAGGACAATCTGCTTGCTTGTATATTTTGTTGTTAGAAGTGAAATAATGGTGTGTCATGATTGTTTCTAGTAACTCAATGACATCATATGTCTCAGCCTTTGATAACTTTTTCTGTTTCAGTAGGTTGTTTGTAATTATTTGTATTCTGTCATGATTAGGTATGTCAATGTAAGGATTTACTATCTCCATTGAGGCAAATTTTTCATGCACTAGAGTTCGTGCAACTTTGATATCTTCCATAAGCCAACAGTTACTCTCAATTGAGAAACTCTTTTCGTAATTAAAAACATTTCTGAGAACGATTTTTAGCTTCCTGCTGATAAAATACGGTGGACTATTTCTTGAGTTAACAATAGATCATGTAGGAGAATTAGGCTTATGAATGTAGACCATTTGAAGATAGGCACGAGCCTGAAACCAGTCACATGTTAAATAATGTCATTTTCTATTGTGTCTGGTAGCAGTTGTTATTCTACACACAGTATAATATGTTCACATTATCTTGAAACTGTCTGAGTTCAAGTACGTTGTATACATTTGATAAATTGAAAATTTATGTAATTTTGCTTGTTCACATGGGTTTGTGATCAAGAAATGTCCATCATAATTGCTCAGATAGTTTACATGTGAGAAATGAGAAAACATTTTACTATTCAAACTCTGAATATATCTTATCAAGTAAGAGCGTGTGTAATAGGCTAAAATGTAATGTAAAGACACTGAATAAAAACATTGTGTGAAAATTTAGAAACATGTAAAATTTCAACTACTGTGATGTACTGGTACTGTATGAAAATACACACATCAAACACAGTCTTGCATCATCCCGGTTCCCAGAACTCCAGAAGATAGACGTTCACTGTGGAAATTGTATCACAGTACCTTTGACTGTTCAGAGATGCCACTAAACCAGCCCAAAGATGTAAACAACCATGTATAAGCAGCGTCAGTTAGATGGAGGGGGTATGACAGTCATTCAGTTCCAGTCATTCCACCAGGAAGGACGTACACGGCTAGTATTGTCTGTAGTTAAATCATGTCAAGACGGTGAGTAACACGGTTCGATAGCGTTCGTATTGTCACTTTGTGCAGGAAGGGCTCTCAACAAGGGAAGTATCCAGGTGATGTTGTTCGGACATGGAGGTGACACACAGACATGGGAACTGTCTATGACATGCCTCGTTCAGGCAGTACTAGGACTGCTATACAGTGGCTGACCGCTACCTACGGATTATGGCTCGGAGGAACCCTGACAGCAATACCAGAATTATGAATAATGCTTTTCGTCCAGCCACAGGACGTCGTGTTACCACTCAAACTGTGTGCAATTGGCTGCATGATGCTCAACTTCACTCCCGACGTCCATGGCGAGGTCCATCTTTGCAACCACGACACCATCAGCGCAGTACAGATGGGCCCAACAACATGGCGAATGGACCACTCGGGACTGGCATCACGTTCTTTTCACCAAGGAGTGTCGCATATGCCTTCAACCAGACAATCGTCACAGACATGTTTGGAGGTAACTCGGTCAGGCTGAACGCCTTAGACAAACTGTCCAGGAATTGCAGCAAGGTGGAGATTCCCTGCTGTTTGGAGGGGGAGGGGGGGCGTTATGTGGGACCGACGTACGCCGCAAACATATCGGCAGCATATTGGCGAGGCATTCGTCTTCATGGACGACAATTCGCACACCCATCGTGCACGTCTTGTGAATGACTTCCTTCAGGATAAAGACATCGCTCGGCTAGAGTGACCAGTATGTTCTGCAGGCATGAGCCCAATCGAGCATGCGTGGGATAGATTGGAAAGGGCTGTTTGTGGACGATGTGACCCACCAAACACTCTGAGCGTTCTACGCCAAATCGTCGTTGAGGAGTGGGACCATCTGGACCAACAGTGGCTTGATGAACTTGTGGACAGTACGCCATGGCGAAAACAGGCATTCATCAATGGAAGACGACTTTCTTTTGGGACATGCAATGTGTGGACTTCATGGGCAATAAAAAGGGTGAAAATGATGTTTATGTTGATCTCTATTCCAGTTTTCTGTACCAGTTCCGGAACTCTCGGAACTGGGGTGATGCAACACTTTTTTTGCAGTATGTATATCAAATATTATAATAAATTTTACACTCATGTTCAGAAGAAACAGAACACCTTGAATGAATAGAGGGAGGATTATCATATTCGTATGCCATGTGCGTTAGTATGTTCTGTAGAAATGATTAGCATTTGAATCATGTTGGCCCGCAGGTTGAAGGTCAACATCGATATTGCAGCCCAACGTCAGCTACTGGTAAAATGTTCCTCCGACTCATCGCTATAAATCTGATATAATGGATCTGCGTGACATGAGCAGACATGCAGGAGACCTCGCAGACGTATGCGCGAACCGTACCGTCATATCAGTGAGTTTGAAAGAAAACCCATTATTGGCATGAGAGAATGTGATGCGTGCATCGGGAAATTGCTGGTCATATGGGACGAAGTGTTTTGTTAGTGAAACAGTTGTGTGCAGCATGGTTCACGGAAAGCCGTAGAACACGACGTGTCAGGTCGCATCACCTAGACCATTCCCCAAGAAGATGGGCACCTCATCTGACTGACACTGCAGGACAGATCTGCGTCCTTCTCGGCTCTGGCACAACAGTGGAACACTGAAACACTTCGTACACTATCAGGGCTGAGAGTCCGTCGCCATTTATTATGGCATGGTTTACGTGTGCGTCGTCCGCTTCTGCACTTACCATTTACGAATGTGCAGAAACATGCTAGACGGCAATGGAGTATGGGACGACGTGAGTGAGGACGGGAATGGCATCAGAGTTTTCGGAGGAACCCAGGTTCTCTATGTGTGAAAGCGATGGCAGCATTATGGTTCACCGTAGACGGGAGGAGCGGTGTCACTGCATTCACACAAGACATTCAGCGCCAACTGAAGACCCTAGGGTGTTGGGTGCTACTGGGTAGAGCCACAGATCACAGGTAGTGCATGTCCAGGGCACTGTCACCAGTGTGACCTACGTGAATGACGTCCTGCCACCTGTAGCCCTGCCCTCTCTACACTACACCTCAGACGCCACGTTTCAGCAATATAATGCAAAACCACATGTTGCAGCACAAACATGTACCTTCTAGGTGTCATAGTGTGTGACCCGCCAGATCACCAGACTTGTCGCCTACCGAAAATAAGTGGGATGTGGTGAAACGACTGGTTCAGTGTTGTGATCCAATGACAACTACTAGAGATAAACTTTGGAGCCAAGTGAAGGCAGCATGGGTGGCTATACCAGAGGAAGCCATTTGCAACTTATACACATTGATGTCATCGCGGACAGAACAAGTTATCAGCGCCCATGGCGGGCCCAGCGCCTACTAAGCAACAGGACACATGCTCAGCTGAGGTGACTGAAATGCTAATCATTTCTTCACATCATACGAATGCACATGTCCTGTGAATATGAATGTCTTATCTCTAGTCGTTAAAGGTACTCTGTTTCTCTTAAACCTGTGTGTGTATCTAGAGGATTCCCTCTGTAATATGTTGCTCATGCTTCATGCGAGAGATATAGATGGAATGTGACACAACATTAGCAGAGTTGACTTCTGTTGTCTCTCTTAGCAGGCTGGCTAGAGATACAACAAGACATATAAACCTCTCTCACACATTAGCCTCCCCAAGGTTTCTCTTTCTGAGGCAAGTAGCAGCACTGACACACTTAGTATATATCTCACATGCGTGTTTGTTTTACTAATGATGAAGCTCATGTACTTATTCGTTTCTGAACATGGGGAAAAATGTTGAAACTTAGAGAGTCAAACTTGTTCCCACACTGCCAGGTGTTGGAGATGTTTACTACCGCAGGTGTAGGGAACTGTGGTGGTGTCAGCTACCAGAGGTGTCAAACACTGGGAGTGAGGAGGTGTCACCTGCATTAAGTGTGTTTCTGGGGAAAGCAGTCCTGCTTTCATTCCTTCTGTAATATAATGTTGTTATTTCTCTAAATTAAGCATTACAGGGAGATAGAGAGAGAAAGAGAGAAAGAGGGAATATATATACTGTGGTGTATAAATCAGAGAGATGTGAAAATATTGTGCATAACCTTTTGATTTTTTTGCGTGTAAATGAGATAGAATTTAATGATGAGGCAGTACAGCATTCACAGAGACGAACGTTGTGCAGTGTGTGTGTGTGTGTGTGTGTTTATGTGCAGTAAAGCTATGGAATAAAGATGCACTTTTACTGGGTTACGTTTACTGAGTTACTTTGTAATATAGAGCGAGGTAACATGTAAAAGCAGTACTGTATTTGACATATGAAAACACAGAAAAACATGAAACACCGATGTGTGCGTGTGTGAGCGCTTGCGCGCGTTTGTGTGTGTCTGTGTGTGGGTGGGTGGGTGAGTGGGTGTGTAGGTGTGTTTGTGTGTTCGTATGTGTGTGATGGCGCCGATTTACACAATTCAAAATCAAATCTCTTTGATCTTAGCGTCCGTTTTACTTACTTCATACGAAGCTTACATAATTTGACAGTAGCTGTTCTGATTGTCTGCTTCATTTTAATCATCATCATCATCATCATTTAAGACTGATTATGCCTTTCAGCGTTCAGTCTGGAGCATAGCCCCACTTATAAAATTCCTCCATGATCCCCTATTCAGTGCTAACATTGGTGCCTCTTCTGATGTTAAACCTATTACTTCAAAATCATTCTTAACCGAATCCAGGTACCTTCTCCTCGGTCTGTCCCGACTCCTCCTACCCTCTACCGCTGAATCCATGAGTCTCTTGGGTAACCTTGCTTCTCCCATGCGTGTAACACGACACCACCATCTAAGCCTGTTCGCCCTGACTGCTACATCTATAGAGTTCATTCGCAGTTTTTCTTTGATTTCCTCATTGTGGACACCCTCCTGCCATTGTTCCCATCTACTAGTACCTGCAATCATCCTAGCTACTTTCATATCCGTAACCTCAACCTTGTTGATAAGGTAACCTGAATCCACCCAGCTTTCGCTCCCGTACAACAAAGTTGGTCGAAAGATTGAACGGTGCACAGATAACTTAGACTTGGTACTGACTTCCTTCTTGTAGAAGAGAGTAGATCGTAGCTGAGCGCTCACTGCATTAGCTTTGCTACACCTCGCTTCCAGTTCTTTCACTATGTTGCCATCCTGTGAGAATATGCATCCTAAGTACTTGAAACCGTCCACCTGTTCTAACTTTGTTCCTCCTATTTGGCACTCAGTCCGTTTATATTTCTTTCCCACTGACACTACTTTCGTTTTGGATATGCTAATCTTCATACCATAGTCCTTACATTTCTGATCTAGCTCTGAAATATTACTTTGGAAACTATCAATCGAATCTGCCATCACAACTAAGTCATCCGCATATGCAGGACTGCTTATTTTGTGTTCCAATATCTTAATCTCACCCAGCCAGTCTATTGTTTTCAACATATGATCCATAAATAATATGAACAACAGTGGAGACAGGTTGCAGCCTTGTCTTATCCCTGAAACTACTCTGAACCATGAACTCAATTTTCCATCAACTGTAACTGCTGCCTGACTATCCATGTAAAGACCTTTAATTGCTTGCAAAAGTTTGCCTCCTATTCCATAATCTTGTAGAACAGACAATAACTTCCTCCTAGGAACCCGGTCATATGCCTTTTCTAGATCTATAAAGCATAGATACAATTCCCTGTTCCACTCATAACACTTCTCCATTATTTGCCGTAAGCTAAAGATCTGGTCCTGACAACCTCTAAGAGGCCTAAACCCGCACTGATTTTCATCCAGTTGGTCCTCAACTAATACTCGCACTTTCCTTTCAACAATACCTGTGTTCACATATCTTAATCTCACCCAGACAGTCTATTGTTTTCAACATATGATCCATAAATTATATGAACAACAGTGGAGACAGGCTTCATTTTAATATCCAGTAAAATACTACCTTGTTATTGGCTGTCTCATTTTAGCGCCCCCTAAAATGTAAGGAATTCACTGGCTTTGGAGTAGAAGGGTCGTGCTTGAGGGTCCCACTTGCTGACGTTTTCCCTGTAATAAATCGGTCAGGACGGCCATAGCTGTACTAGTTACGGCACAACTTGATTGAAAGGATGTGGACCTTGAAATTATGTATCCTGAGGCACCCAGGAATCATAAAGTTGCTTGTGGAAGATAGTGTTTGAATGGGGGAGGGGAAGAGTAGATCGAGGCTTGAGCACGACAAACTGGTTAAAATAAACGCAGCTTTACGCAGAGAATAAATTAGCTAGCAGGGCTGCACGAAACTAGTCTTCGGACGGAAGAAAAAAAAAAAAAACTGTTACATCAAAAAGAAGTACTTGAATTTTCAAAGATTAAGTTTTTTCAATACTTCTTGTATATACACTCCTGGAAATTGAAGTAAGAACACCGTGAATTCATTGTCCCAGGAAGGGGAAACTTTACTGACACATTCCTGGGGTCAGATACATCACATGATCACACTGACAGAACCACAGGCACATAGACACAGGCAACAGAGCATGCACAATGTCGGCACTAGTACAGAGTATATCCACCTTTCGCAGCAATGCAGGCTGCTATTCTCCCATGGAGACGATCGTAGAGATGCTGGATGTAGTCCTGTGGAACGGCTTGCCATGCCATTTCCACCTGGTGCCTCAGTTGGACCAGCGTTCGTGCTGGACGTGCAGACCGCGTGAGACGACGCTTCATCCAGTCCCAAACATGCTCAATGGGGGACAGATCCGGAGATCTTGCTGGCCAGGGTAGTTGACTTACACCTTCTAGAGCACGTTGGGTGGCACGGGATACATGCGGACGTGCATTGTCCTGTTGGAACAATAAGTTCCCTTGCCGGTCTAGGAATGGTAGAACGATGGGTTCGATGACGGTTTGGATGTACCGTGCACTATTCAGTGTCCCCTCGACGATCACCAGTGGTGTACGGCCAGTGTAGGAGATCGCTCCCCACACCATGATGCCGGGTGTTGGCCCTGTGTGCCTCGGACGTATGCAGTCCTGATTGTGGCGCTCACCTGCACGGCGCCAAACACGCATACGACCATCATTGGCACCAAGGCAGAAGCGACTCTCATCGCTGAAGACGACACGTCTCCATTCGTCCCTCCATTCACGCCTGTCGTGACACCACTGGAGGCGGGCTGCACGATGTTGGGGCGTGAGCGGAAGACGGCCTAACGGTGTGCGGGACCGTAGCCCAGCTTCATGGAGACGGTTGCGAATGGTCCTCGCCGATACCCCAGGAGCAACCGTGTCCCTAATTTGCTGGGAAGTGGCCTTGCGGTCCCCTACGGCACTGCGTAGGATCCTACGGTCTTGGCGTGCATCCGTGGGTCGCTGCGGTCCGGTCCCAGGTCGACGGGCACGTGCACCTTCCGCCGACCACTGTCGACAACATCGATGTACTGTGGAGACCTCACGCCCCACGTGTTGAGCAATTCGGCGGTACGTCCACCCGGCCTCCCGCATGCCCACTATACGCCCTCGCTCAAAGTCCGTCAACTGCACATACGGTTGACGTCCACGCTGTCACGGCATGCTACCAGTGTTAAAGACTGCGATGGAGCTCCGTATGCCACGGTAAACTGGCTGACACTGACGGCGGCGGTGCACAAATGCTGCGCAGCTAGCGCCATTCGACGGCCAACACCGCGGTTCCTGGTGTGTCCGCTGTGCCGTGCGTGTGATCATTGCTTGTACAGCCCTCTCGCATTGTCCGGAGCAAGTATGGTGGGTCTGACACACCGGTGTCAATGTGTTCTTTTTTCCATTTCCAGGAGTGTATTAATCACAAAACTTCTTCCTTTCTTGTTATTCAAATTTGGATTAATCAGTTTAATTGGCTGGGAACAATGTTAAGTATCACACTTACAGAGATTTTGGAATCATTTTCTCGTAATGATAATACATCCAGTCAATAGTCAAAATAATTATTAATAACATGATGATTTTGTGGACTACGTGATGACAACTGCACAAACAGAATTCTAGTGTTTCTCTGCGCATAACTCGAGGTATGCGAGATCAGCGCACCTATTTTGTGTTTAGAATTGGGCGTGAACACACTCAGTCGCACACTTTGGTTCAGCAACATGGAGGATTTAAATGACAATTAATTGAAACGCTCAGCTGCCGACAGGTGTTATTGATACACCACGATGGGGACAGCTAAAAATGTGTGCTCCGACCGGGACTCGAACCCTGGATCTCCTGCTTACATGGCGGACGCTCTATCCATCTTATTTTTTCATTTTGTTATCTTTACTTCGTTGGTTGCATCTGCTCGGGGCGGACGTCGTAAGACATCCATTTAAGTTCGTTGTTGATCTTTTAACATTTTAAATGTTCGGATAATAAGTTGCCGTCTCTTTAATCTAAGAATAGATGATCAATGCAGCTAGCCGCTATCTCTGTGTAATGTCTTGTCTGTATAGACGTGTGTCTGTTGTCTTTAAGATCCCTTCACCTTCACACATAAGTCTATACAGTAACGTAAGGCCCTCCCAGTTCTTGGCTGATCCGTGATAAGACAAGCGAAAAATTAGACTAATGGAGGATTATTAGTATTATCTCTACTTTCATTCGCTCTTTCTCTTTCTCCCCTTTATCTATGTATAGTTTTTAATATAAGAGTTCATTACGTGATAAATAGAATCAGCCAAATAGCATCTTTGGTGGAGTCCTTCGTCTTGGTAATAAGCGGCTGGCTTGCTGCAAGAGATCTTTACATTTATTATTACTGTTAAACACTGCAGTCAGTCGGGAGAACCAATCGTTTGGACAATTTGTTCCTTTTACGAAAGATTGCAATTTCCAGATGTGTACGAAGCCTTTTTGGACGATTTAACACAGACTTAGTGATTGCAGGCTCTCTTCGACACAGCTGAAACTTCCCCACTAATTACAGGGCCAACGTGATCAACAAATGATTCAGAAAAAAACTCACTCCAGAACAAAAAAGTCACAAACCTTATTTATGGAGGAAATCGTGTATTAAACCCATCTCCATTACATGTCCAGATCTCCGGTGATTCCACGCCCTAATTATTTTCCTTTTACAATCTCTGTCTCTTCAAAACAGACCGCCAACGGCACAAATGTTAATAGTGCTCAGAGCCATTTGAACCATTTTTTACATATATGCACCTCTGTTATTTCAAAGAATAAACGCACTAGAAAATCCTTTGGCGTCGACGAGCTGTCGAGCAGTTCAGATAACTTTTCCAAAGTGAATGAATGTGGATAGTTTGATTGAAAATGATTAATTGGTGCGTGGTAGAGGGTATTTTCTGTGGGGACATTGCAATGCCCCTCGCAGCGAGCGAAGTTTGTGAGCCTAATTTTGATTTACCGAACACGCTTCGCGAGCTATCTATTAGTGTGGTTAACCCGGAAGTGATGAGTGTCAGTCCTCCGACTGGAAAAAGAATAATTATGTTTAAGACAGACGAAGAAAAGAATCATTGAAAACAGAAGAAATGAAGAGACAGGTACCGCGGCTGTATTGCTTTTAGGCCGGCATTACACTGTCAAATTTCTTTGTCCAATATCTTTGTCCAATATCTTTGTCAAAGATTTTTGATAGTGTAATAGGGACTTTGTCAAATCTAGGGCCTCGCTGTATATTTGATCAAAGAAACCGCTTGTCTTCTGTTCACTGCAGTGTGACATGTTACCACATCGAGCGCTAGCATCGCTGCAGCGTTCTGTCGTCTGTAGTGTTTTTATAACCATTGCCGGTAAATACAATTGGTGTGTGCCGACAACTACAAAATTAATAGAGATGTCTGAAGCTGATGAGGCGCTTTACAACGTGTGGCACCCTGAATACAAAAATAGATTAAGAAGATTGGAGACCTAACCTGACCTAACCTAACATAACCCTCTCCTGTAGCAAGGAATCGGAGTGTTATAGTGAGCCTGTCTTCTGAAGATGTAGCAGTTCTTAAGTGAATATTGTGCTTTGTGATATGAGGATACACTTCACTGAGCACATACAGAAATGTATGCTCATCCATTCTTAAGTAATTGATGTACGACTTGACGTCTTCCAGTGTAAGCTCACGTAACAAGTTTTGTTGAATGCTTTTATCGTGTCGTCGTAAAATCCACGGCTTCACCCAGATTAGATTAGTTTTTCGTTCCATAGATCCGTGCTGAGGAGATCCTCGTGGATGTGGAACATGTCGACTTTTTTTAAGCTGAAATAACAATACTAATAGTATGAATAAATACATAATTTGTTTCTATTAAAAATTTCGCCAATGGAGTAGAAGGAGTTGGCCAGTAGTAAGTCTTTCAGGCTCCTTTTAAACTGATCTTTATTTCTAACTAAATTTTTTATGTTTCCTGGCAAATTATTGAAGATGAGTGTTCCTGAGTAGTGGACCCCTTTTTGAACTAAAGTAAGTGCTTTTAAGTCCTTGTGCAGATCATTTTTGTTCCTGGTATTGTATGTATGAACTGAGTTGTCTGTTGGAAAAAGAGATATATTATTTACGACAAATTTCATTAAGAAGTAAATAAACTGAGAGGCAGTAGTTAGTATACCCAGTTCTTTGAAGAGGTTTCTGCAGGAGGCCGTGAATTTACTCCACAAATAATACGTAATACACGCTTTTGGACCTTGAAAACTTTTGTTTGACTTCAAGATTTACCCCAAAATATTATCCCATATGACATTATGGAATGAAAGTATATAAGCTTTTTCATTTTTATGTTGCCTATGTCTGCTAACACTCGAATTGCAAATACAGATTTGTTAAGGCCTTTCTGCAGTTCTGTGGTGTGCTCCTCCCAACTGAATTTATTATCAAGTTGTAATCCCAGGACTTTTAAGACTGTCAACCTCGTATGTATGGTTCCATTTTTTTCCCCCACTTCTTTTCCGCATGTGCACACAACGCAATTGGAGTACGTAGAACTGCTGCGGTTAATAACAAGTTGTTGTCAGCCATCTTGAACTTTGACGAAAAATTTGATGACAGTGTAATACCCCTTGTACCGCTACGTCAAAGATCTTTGTCAAATATATTGGACGGAATATTGGATCACATCTTTGATCAAATCTTTGACAAAGAAATTTGATAGTGTAATACCGGCCTTACGTGCATCAAGGTGTTATGTCTGCTGTGCACAACCAAGGAAGATGATCTTTCATGAGACTATTATCATTGTCTACCCATTCGGGAACTTAATTAAGCAGGGAAACCTTGGAAAACCTCTTAAGCCTAGACTCCCATCCTACGGTACATAGAAGATAGGGAAGCCTACAGAAGAAAAAATAATAATTTTGAAATTGATCTCTAAAGGAAAGATAGGGGCAGATTTATATAACGATTTGGAGCAGAGTGATTTGTGCCTCTAGCTAAAAAAATTTTACAATCAATAACTCGAGTATATTTTTTTTTTTTTTTTTTTTTTTTTTTTTTTTTTTTTTTTTTTACAATCTTGTTCCCAGGACAATATCTTGCGGTGCTGAAACTCCCCCGGACCTTGCATGTCCCCGACGTCCACATTTGTAGTCGGTCTTGTACGCGGCCCACAATGGGAAGAGTAGAAGGGACAGGGATACCAGATTTTACATGCAACATTCATTCCAAAAGAATTAGCAATGACCGAAAGGGAAACTATTCCTGTAAAAGAACTGCTTAGGTTGCGCCGTCCAAGATTCTCCTTTTCTTCATGCATCCTTTTTCTTACGATGTGCTGCAAGGAATTTAGCCATTGACTTAAGGTTTCCATTTATCCATTGACTAATACTGTTGCCGAAAACATCATAATATTTACTCTAGTTTGAATTTTCTTTTGGACTTCACATCATCACTTGTGCTTATAAGTCCAAAAATTCTGGCACGTTTTCTGTCAATGATTTATTCTTCGTAATTTAAAGGATTCATGCAACTTGCAGTAGATTTTGGATTCAAATCATCGAATAATGGAAAGTGTGGTTCATTTTATACAAAGACATAATCCATCATTTCCTTGAAAAGTCATATCATTTATCTATACTCATAAATATTTTATCCTAAATACATACATTTCTCCGCTTGATTGCTGTAATGTAAAAGTTATTAGTAGTGAGGAATGTGGATTCACTTCTTTCATTTATTCTCTGATTCATCCGGCATTCATACATTAGTACCTTCTCTCCGACGTGGTACGCCTTTACCCTCTTGATTAATTTGTCATATTGTTGTTTTCTCTGATCAGCCTTTTGCGTTTATTTATGGTGGCTTGTCTTATTTTTTCTTCCCAAGGCATCTCAGTTTCCTGAGCTTTGGGCATATGTTCAGTCCAGAAGTTTTCTTCCTTTGCCTCGAACATCAATTCATGAAGTGTATAACCAGTGGAGGAGTGGGGCATGTTGTTGTATATCTGCTCAAATTCTTCCACATAATTTGCACACGCAGACTGCTTATTATGGAAATAGGTCCTCATAAAGCGATTGAACTCTCTAAAAATTCTCTCAACCAAATTGCCTTGTGGGTGGTAAAATGATGTTAGTATGTGTTTCACACCGACTTGAGACCCAGTTTCCATCGGAGTCTCGTGAATATCTTAGCATTGTCTGTTATTATCGCCTTAGGTATATCAACATGTGGAAGATAATCCCTTGTCAATCTTATTAATATTACTTTGGCTATAGCCGCCTTTGTCGGGTATAGCTTTACGTATTTCGTACACACATCAAGAAATGCCAACACATATCTAACACCTCCTCTTGAAGTAGGTAACGGTCCACACAGATCGCACGGAATTAATTCTTTTGGTTCTCGGAGTAATACAGAGCATAATGGGTGCTTACTCCCTTTTGAATCCGGCTTTGACAGATTATGCATTTCTTCAAGACCTCATTGCACTCTGCGCTTTATGTTGGGAAAATAACAGTACACACTTATCTTGTCTGCACATTTTGTCGCACCGAAATGTCCCCAGGTTAAATGGGTGAACCATACGAGTTTCTCTATTTGCGCCTCAGGTATACAAACACACCAACGTACTTTGTTTGGCCTTCCACAGCGGAAGAATAATACGCCACTTACCAGCTTGTAATAATTTGCCATCTGATCCGAAGGTTGCTGTTGTAACCTTTGAATGACACTTCCCCATTGAGCATCTCTATTCTGCAACTGTGCCATAGGCGCACACAAATTGACGTAGTACGTCTTATGTGGCTTTTCCTGCAGCAGCAATACAGGGAATTCTGAGTTATTATTTACTTCGATCTCTTTAGTCAAACCCTGTGGTGACCTTGATAGAGCGTCAGCAATAATGTTTTGCTGCCCTGAGACATGCACGATCTTAAATTGGTATTGTTGCAGTGCGAGAGTCCATCTAGCTAGTCTGGGGTGTAACAGTTTACACATCTGTAAAAACGTTAATGATTGATGATCGCAATATACGACAGTCTTTGACCCATATAGATAATAATGAAATTATTTAAATCCCCAGATGACCGCAAGAGCCTCTAATTCTGTCGTCGTGTAAGATCGTTCACAGTTGGACAAAACACGACTAGCAAACGCAATAGGACAGAAGGTGAGTTGTCCATTTATCTTGCGTACTTGGAAAAGGCACGCTCCAATACCCACATTCGAAGAATCTGTTGACAAGTAAAATTCTTCTTGCATGTCCGGATGGTACAAAAGCGGTGCATTTACTAATTGCTTCTTTATCTCTTCGAATGCTTCTTGATACCCTAATGTTCAGAGCCAGGGCACATCCTTATTCAACAGACTATTTAGAGCTGCTGCGTTCATCGCCTGATTTGTTATGAATCTTCTAAAAAATGAGGCAAGGCCCATAAACCCTTTTAATTGCCTCCTATTCCTGGGTGTTGGAAACTTACTAATTGCAATTAGCTTCTCCTTGGTTGGTAAAATTCCCTTTGCGTCAATTATATGCCCCAGGAACTTGATTCTGTTTACTGCAAAATGGGATTTCTGTAGGTTAGCAGTTTTCCCGTGGTTTTGAACACGTCCAACACTCGGTTCAGTAAGGTAATATGCTCCTCCCAAGTTTTCGATGCAATAAGCGGTGCATTTACTAATTGCTTCTTTATCTCTTCGAATGCTTCTTGATACCCTAATGTTCAGAGCCAGGGCACATCCTTATTCAACAGACTATTTAGAGCTGTTATCCTGCTTCTGAGTTCTGGGCCTATTGCATAATCTAGAGCTGCTATAAAGATTCCAGCACTAATGTTGAGTCCGAAAGGAACTACGGTAAATTGGTAACTTCTTCCGGAATAAATGAAAGCCGTATACTTCCTTGATGACTCATCCAGCTTGACTTGCCAATAAGAGCTCCGCAAATCAATGCTCGTCAAATATTTGACATCCTGGAACCGTTGTATAAGTTCATCTATGTTTTCCGGATGTGTTCTCACTGGAATTATGATTTTATTTATTTCTCTGGCGTCGAGTACCAGTCTAACAGTCCCATTTGCTTTTGGCACGACTAACAATGGGGAGCAGTATGGGCTTGTAGAGGGCTTGATCAAACCCCATTTCAACATGCGATCTATTTCCTTTTGAGCTTGAGCCTTTAACCTCCAGGGAACAGGATAGAACGTTCTACAATACGTTTCGTGCGGCTTAACGTAGAGATGGCATATGTATCCGTTAATAACTCTTGGCCTTTCATCAAAAACGTTTTCATACGTTAATAATAATTTATTGAGCTGCTTCTTCTGATCTTCGACAATGCAGTCAGATTCATTTAACTTTTCAAACACTAATTGACTGAAATCTTCTTTGACTTGGAACTCATTAATTACTTGCTGTTTAGAATTTTGGGCAACAACTCCAACTCAATTTCTTGTTTATTAACTTTCAACCAAATTTTTCCTGTTTTGTAATCTATTTTGCATCCATATTGACGTAGGCTGTCGACTCCGATAATGCAATCTACCACCAAATTTTTCACAACAAGGAATGTGCTTAATATTGCTACATTTCCGAATTCCACACCAAGTAGTGACTACCTTTACATTAGCCGATCGAGCCCCAACGGCACCTATTATTTCGCAATTTTGAACTGGAACGACTGGTACTCGTCTTATATTTCTGATCCTATTGAATAGTGCCTCCGAAATAACATTTGTGGTTGCAGCTGTGTCTAAAACCGGCACTATAGGTATGGTCTCCATAATGACTTGCACTTCGGCTACTGCCACCTGTTCCTTATCCTCATCTTGTGGTTCTAAGTCCTCGGTCAGTTCATCTGCCAGTTATCGTCCATCATTATACGTTAGCATGGGTACACATATCCTGTTGCCCGTCAACCAATTGTTGACCGCACCTCCGGGGCATGAGTGAGTCCTTACGAGTTTGTTGGATTTTGATTTGTCTGCTGGTTGACATCATCCGTCACTTCAGTAATTACCAGTTGATTCGGAGATGTCCGTCCCCACTAATGTTGGCTATTTGAATTCATAACTCCCAGTTGATTCCAATTTCTATTATTGTTATTATTCCAGGCTTGGGGTCTGAAATTTCTTTCGTTCCCCCACACGGGGTTGTATCTTTTCCCGTCCCTGTTGTTCCTTGAATAACCCCTTGCAAGACCATTGCCGGGATTACTATTGAGATTTTGAGGGGTTCCTCCATTATTTAACGATCTCTGTTCATTCCTTCTAAGTGTCGATTGATGGCCATTGGTATAACCCATACTTCCACCTTGCCTACCTTTTGGCAGAGGTTCTATCGCCCTATATTGGAATCTGTTATTACGGGCTTTCTGGTTGTTCTCTTCGATAATATCTATGTGGTCTAACGTCGTGAGGAACGACTCCCAGTCTTTGTCGTTGCCGTAAATCAATTGATTCCGGATGCTAGTTGGTAGTCTTGCCTTAAGAATGTTTATTATGTCTGGCAAGGGCATAGGTCTGTCCCAGTATCTCGTTTTATTTATATATTTTTCGAAATACCTTCTAAGGCTTCCTTTCGAAAAGGGGAAAGGCTCTGGGTAGAGCACCTCCTGCCTTAGGCGTTCCTGTACCCCTTATGACCAGAACTTTGCTAAAAACGCCTTCTCAAAATCGTCATATGTCGGGCAAACAGAAGTCATGTCCGAGGCCCAGATAGCCCCCGAACCTTGTATATATCCTGTAACAAAACTGATCTTCTGCCACTCCGACCAATTTCTGGGTAGCACTCCTCTGAAACTTCGAATGAAAACAATTGGATGGACTCCCCTTTTGTCAGGGTTAAAAATCTGGAATTGCCGATGCTTTATCATTTTTTCTTCAACATGCCAAAGGCTTTCGTAATCTCCGGTAGATAAGAATTCACGCGAACAACCAACTTGTGGCAATTTAATGTTTGCATTACTTGCTCAAGTCGATATTGTGTGCGAATGGGCAGTAACTGGCTCTATAGTCGTTGCCAACTTCTGCTGCTGCCCTGTACTCATTTGTTCTGAGCTTTGTTGTGAAGCTCGCATCGACTCTTCCATCGTTTGTTTTCAATGCTCAAAATCAGCACCTAACTGCTGTCGCACCTCCTCAAGTCCTTTCGCAAACAAATTCTCTTCCTGTTTGCCAGATATATTCGGGAATGCTGCCTTAACATTTTGCTCAACGTTTTCACACATTAGCCTTTTGTTTTCTAATGTGATTTCGGATGATTTACGCGTTAATACGTTAATTTGGTGGTCTATAACGTCTTGACGCTCTGTCAGATGTTCAACGCTTTCCTTTAGGTTTTCAGATTTTCCTGCCCTTCAGTAACTAATTTCGTATTCAAATCATTTTGCCCTTCAGTAACTGAGGCAAATTTCGCATTAATGTCGGTTTTCAAAGTACTCATGCTCTCGGTTATCATCTGCATCTGTCTCATGATAATTACCAATGGATGTAATCCCTGCTGCGAACTTGCTGTTACACCCGCAGCCGTGTCTACAGGGCGTTCTGTTGCGCCATCTGTAGCCATCGGTCCTACAACACTTCTTACTGCTTCATTATTTCAGTGCTAACAGCTGAAGGCTGATGCGTGCTGCTTTGCTCTGCTTGACTCGTCCTAAACATTGCCCTCGTTAAAACTATATAAATGTTCTGCTGCCACAATATGTAACTCTCTTCACACAAGAGTACTTATGTGTCTAATTTGTTAATGTACAGTCGTGCTCAAAAGTATCCGAACGACCTGAACTGCATTTCGCCTGATTCGCATGCAACTGGTATAACGCGGCTGTCTAGCAGGTCCTCTAATCGCTCCTTGGTACAGTCGTTCGACTATTGAAAATGGTTCCAACATGTCACCACTAGAAAACACTGCTCTGTATCGCAGTAACTCAAGATGTAAAGTAGTACCACGATGCTACAAATACCACGCAACACCTTATCACAGATAAGACTGTCCTTAAAGCTTGTAAGCTCACATTTATTACAATAAATGACATACATGAAATGTTACCACTCTCATTATTACGTCAGATAGGTAATGCACGTAGTAAGTTCGTCGTATTCTTGATTTCCTCTTCAAAGTAACATACAGTACTTATTATTTAACACAAAATGACATTAAAATTTAAGTTATTCACGAGCAGATAGTTGAGAATATGTATGAACTTCAAATGACACGACGAACCGTCTCGTACTGCATATGGATTCAAACCCAGGTCAGGCAGACTAAGCAAAGATTTCGTGACCGACGCAAACAAACAGTCATTCCTGATAAGGCATACAGAGAGTGATATATCTCGATTTTAGACAGTATCAGTTAGCAAATATCAACCTTAAATTACATAACGCAAACATTTTTAACGGACACGAATTTCTACCCAGCATCTATTGTCCCTGTTAACGAACTACGAGAGATGTTAAATATTGCTTCTTCACATGTAACTTACTTGAAAGGCCTTGCGGCAAAGCTTTATGTTCGACAGGGATTAGAACCCAGAAACTAATCGGATTGATATAGAAGCACAACCAACTGTGACATATCGGATTTTCTCGGCAGTAGCTAAATGTTTTAACTGAAATGACGAGACGAAATATTAATTTTTTCCTTCCCAGGACTCCAACCCGGCACCTATCGCTGTTATATTCTAGAGAAAACGAACATTAAATATGGGTTTGTTGCACCAGCAGCGACATGTGAGCGTGTTTGAACTAGAAATAATATGACGAAGAGTTCAGTGCTCACTGGGAATAGAGCCCCACACATATCATTGTTGACTGCACACAAAGAG